>NW_021822718.1:181077-186453 GCF_901001165.1 Salmo trutta
AGTGAGTCTGTGTGTGTTCTAGATCTCAGTGAGTCTGTGTGTGTTCTAGATCTCAGTGAGTCTGTGTGTGTTCTAGATCTCAGTGAGTCTGTGTGTGTTCTAGATCTCAGTGAGTCTGTGTGTGTTCTAGATCTCAGTGAGTCTGTGTGTGTTCTAGATCTCAGTGAGTCTGTGTGTGTTCTAGATCTCAGTGAGTCTGTGTGTGTTCTAGATCTCAGTGAGTCTGTGTGTGTTCTAGATCTCAGTGAGTCTGTGTGTGTTCTAGATCTCAGTGAGTCTGTGTGTGTTCTAGATCTCAGTGAGTCTGTGTGTGTTCTAGATCTCAGTGAGTCTGTGTGTGTTCTAGATCTCAGTGAGTCTGTGTGTGTTCTAGATCTCAGTGAGTCTGTGTGTGTTCTAGACCTCAGTGAGTCTGTGTGTGTTCTAGACCTCAGTGAGTCTGTGTGTGTTCTAGACCTCAGTGAGTCTGTGTGTGTTCTAGACCTCAGTGAGTCTGTGTGTGTTCTAGACCTCAGTGAGTCTGTGTGTGTTCTAGATCTCAGTGAGTCTGTGTGTGTTCTAGATCTCAGTGAGTCTGTGTGTGTTCTAGATCTCAGTGAGTCTGTGTGTGTTCTAGATCTCAGTGAGTCTGTGTGTGTTCTAGATCTCAGTGAGTCTGTGTGTGTTCTAGATCTCAGTGAGTCTGTGTGTGTTCTAGATCTCAGTGAGTCTGTGTGTGTTCTAGATCTCAGTGAGTCTGTGTGTGTTCTAGATCTCAGTGAGTCTGTGTGTGTTCTAGATCTCAGTGAGTCTGTGTGTGTTCTAGACCTCAGTGAGTCTGTGTGTGTTCTAGACCTCAGTGAGTCTGTGTGTGTTCTAGATCTCAGTGAGTCTGTGTGTGTTCTAGATCTCAGTGAGTCTGTGTGTGTTCTAGATCTCAGTGAGTCTGTGTGTGTTCTAGATCTCAGTGAGTCTGTGTGTGTTCTAGATCTCAGTGAGTCTGTGTGTGTTCTAGATCTCAGTGAGTCTGTGTGTGTTCTAGATCTCAGTGAGTCTGTGTGTGTTCTAGATCTCAGTGAGTCTGTGTGTGTTCTAGATCTCAGTGAGTCTGTGTGTGTTCTAGATCTCAGTGAGTCTGTGTGTGTTCTAGACCTCAGTGAGTCTGTGTGTGTTCTAGACCTCAGTGAGTCTGTGTGTGTTCTAGACCTCAGTGAGTCTGTGTGTGTTCTAGACCTCAGTGAGTCTGTGTGTGTTCTAGATCTCAGTGAGTCTGTGTGTGTTCTAGATCTCAGTGAGTCTGTGTGTGTTCTAGATCTCAGTGAGTCTGTGTGTGTTCTAGATCTCAGTGAGTCTGTGTGTGTTCTAGATCTCAGTGAGTCTGTGTGTGTTCTAGATCTCAGTGAGTCTGTGTGTGTTCTAGATCTCAGTGAGTCTGTGTGTGTTCTAGATCTCAGTGAGTCTGTGTGTGTTCTAGATCTCAGTGAGTCTGTGTGTGTTCTAGATCTCAGTGAGTCTGTGTGTGTTCTAGATCTCAGTGAGTCTGTGTGTGTTCTAGATCTCAGTGAGTCTGTGTGTGTTCTAGATCTCAGTGAGTCTGTGTGTGTTCTAGATCTCAGTGAGTCTGTGTGTGTTACAGTAATACAGTTGGAACAGACAGAGGCGGGTTAAGTCCCACAGTGGAAATCCTCTGACTCAACTCTGATGAAGTTTATCTGATAGAGACCTGGGGGGGAGGGATGGCTGATGAAGTCTATCTGATAGAGACCTGGGGGGAGGGATGGCTGATGAAGTCTATCTGATAGAGACCTGGGGGGGAGGGATGGCTGATGAAGTCTATCTGATAGAGACCTGGGGGGAGGGATGGCTGATGAAGTCTATCTGATAGAGACCTGGGGGGAGGGATGGCTGATGAAGTCTATCTGATAGAGACCTGGGGGGAGGGATGGCTGATGAAGTCTATCTGATAGAGACCTGGGGGGAGGGATGGCTGATGAAGTCTATCTGATAGAGACCTGGGGGGGGGGGATGGCTGATGAAGTCTATCTGATAGAGACCTGGGGGGAGGGATGGCTGATGAAGTCTATCTGATAGAGACCTGGGGGGGAGGGATGGCTGATGAAGTCTATCTGATAGAGACCTGGGGGGGAGGGATGGCTGATGAAGTCTGATGAAGTCTATCTGATAGAGACCTGGGGGAGGGATGGCTGATGAAGTCTATCTGATAGAGACCTGGGGGGGAGGGATGGCTGATGAAGTCTATCTGATAGAGACCTGGGGGGAGGGATGGCTGATGAAGTCTATCTGATAGAGACCTGGGGGGAAGGGATGGCTGATGAAGTCTATCTGATAGAGACCTGGGGGGAGGGATGGCTGATGAAGTCTATCTGATAGAGACCTGGGGGGAGGGATGGCTGATGAAGTCTATCTGATAGAGACCTGGGGGGAGGGATGGCTGATGAAGTCTATCTGATAGAGACCTGGGGGGAGGGATGGCTGATGAAGTCTATCTGATTAGAGACCTGGGGGGAGGGATGGCTGATGAAGTCTATCTGATAGAGACCTGGGGGGGAGGGATGGCTGATGAAGTCTATCTGATAGAGACCTGGGGGGGAGGGATGGCTGATGAAGTCTATCTGATAGAGACCTGGGGGGGAGGGATGGCTGATGAAGTCTATCTGATAGAGACCTGGGGGGAGGGATGGCTGATGAAGTCTATCTGATAGAGACCTGGGGGAGGGATGGCTGATGAAGTCTATCTGATAGAGACCTGGGGGGAGGGATGGCTGATGAAGTCTATCTGATAGAGACCTGGGGGGAGGGATGGCTGATGAAGTCTATCTGATAGAGACCTGGGGGGAGGGATGGCTGATGAAGTCTATCTGATAGAGACCTGGGGGGAGGGATGGCTGATGAAGTCTATCTGATAGAGACCTGGGGGAGGGATGGCTGATGAAGTCTATCTGATAGAGACCTGGGGGGAGGGATGGCTGATGAAGTCTATCTGATAGAGACCTGGGGGGGAGGGATGGCTGATGAAGTCTATCTGATAGAGACCTGGGGGAGGGATGGCTGATGAAGTCTATCTGATAGAGACCTGGGGGGGGGATGGCTGATGAAGTCTCTATCTGATAGAGACCTGGGGGGAGGGATGGCTGATGAAGTCTATCTGATAGAGACCTGGGGGGAGGGATGGCTGATTAAGTCTATCTGATAGAGACCTGGGGGGAGGGATGGCTGATGAAGTCTATCTGATAGAGACCTGGGGGGAGGGATGGCTGATGAAGTCTCTATCTGATAGAGACCTGGGGGGAGGGATGGCTGATGAAGTCTATCTGATAGAGACCTGGGGGGAGGGATGGCTGATGAAGTCTATCTGATAGAGACCTGGGGGGAGGGATGGCTGATGAAGTCTATCTGATAGAGACCTGGGGGAGGGATGGCTGATGAAGTCTCTATCTGATAGAGACCTGGGGGGAGGGATGGCTGATGAAGTCTATCTGATAGTAACGTTGATGTCATTGTTTTATTGACGAGGAAGGGAAAGGAGATTTGCTCTACTACTGTAGCTCAGTGTAAACGGGGGGATTTCCAGCCACAGACCACGAGGCCGTGTCGACTAAAGGTCGTTCCTCAGCTAGACGACGAAATATCATGGCTTAATCATTTAATGACTTTTATATTCAATACGGGAATATTTCTCTGACGTCATCAATGAGATCCACGTATTTCCTCCCGTGTCTCTACCGTCTTAACGTGGTGGATTAACACTCCTCATTAATACATGTCTCTACTGTCCTAACGTGGCGGATTAACACTCCTCATTAATACATGTCTCTACTGTCTTAACGTGGCGGATTAACACTCCTCATTAATACATGTCTCTACTGTCCTAACGTGGCGGATTAACACTCCTCATTAATACATGTCTCTACTGTCTTAATGGATTAACGCTCCTCATTAATACATGTCTCTACTGTCTTAATGTGGTGGATTAACACTCCTCATTAATACATGTCTCTACTGTCTTAACGTGGTGGATTAACACTCCTCATTAATACATGTCTTAACGTGGCGGATTAACACTCCTCATTAATACATGTCTCTACTGTCTTAACGTGGCGGATTAACACTCCTCATTAATACATGTCTCTACTGTCCTAATGTGGCGGATTAACACTCCTCATTAATACATGTCTCTACTGTCTTAATGGATTAACGCTCCTCATTAATACATGTCTCTACTGTCTTAACGTGGTGGATTAACACTCCTCATTAATACATGTCTCTACTGTCTTAACGTGGTGGATTAACACTCCTCATTAATACATGTCTTAACGTGGCGGATTAACACTCCTCATTAATACATGCCTCTACTGTCTTAACGTGGTGGGTTAACACTCCTCATTAATACATGTCTCTACTGTCTTAACGTGGTGGATTAACACTCCTCATTAATACATGTCTTAACGTGGCGGATTAACACTCCTCATTAATACATGTCTCTACTGTCTTAACGTGGCGGATTAACACTCCTCATTAATACATGTCTCTACTGTCCTAACGTGGCGGATTAACACTCCTCATTAATACATGTCTCTACTGTCTTAATGGATTAACGCTCCTCATTAATACATGTCTCTACTGTCTTAACGTGGTGGATTAACACTCCTCATTAATACATGTCTCTACTGTCTTAACGTGGTGGATTAACACTCCTCATTAATACATGTCTTAACGTGGCGGATTAACACTCCTCATTAATACATGCCTCTACTGTCTTAACGTGGTGGGTTAACACTCCTCATTAATACATGTCTTAACGTGGCGGATTAACACTCCTCATTAATACATGCCTCTACTGTCTTAACGTGGCGGGTTAACACTCCTCATTAATACATGTCTTAACGTGGCGGATTAACACTCCTCATTAATACATGCCTCTACTGTCTTAACGTGGCGGGTTAACACTCCTCATTAATACATGTCTTAACGTGGCGGATTAACACTCCTCATTAATACATGCCTCTACTGTCTTAACGTGGCGGGTTAACACTCCTCATTAATACATGTCTTAACGTGGCGGATTAACACTCCTCATTAAACAGATACATGTTTGTTTTATGTTTGTGTGTTGTTAAATAAACATTAACCCGATAGCCTGTAAGGTGGTAAGAATTGTTGTTGTCATTTTAGCAGACTTCCTGGTCCAGAAAGAGACTTCCTGTCAGTGCGTTAATCAGAATGTAGCTAGGTGGTTGTGTTGTGGTTGTGTTATGGTTGTGTTGTGGTTGTGTTATGGTCTCTCTCTCTAGATAACAGTGATCTGATAGCCTGTATGGTTGTGTTGTGGTTGTGTTGTGGTTGTGTTATGGTCTCTCTCTCTAGATAACAGTGATC
>NW_021822718.1:186553-236553 GCF_901001165.1 Salmo trutta
ACCCAGAGTAGACCTACCTTTCCACCCCAGAGTAGACCTACCTTTCTACCCCAGAGTAGACCTACCTTTCCACCCCAGAGTAGGCCTACCTTTCCTCCCCAGAGTAGGTCTACCTTTCCACCCCAGAGTAGGTCTACATTTCTACCCCAGAGTAGGTCTACCTTTCTACCCCAGAGTAGGTCTACCTTTCCTCCCCAGAGTAGGTCTACATTTCCACCCCAGAGTAGGTCTACCTTTCCTCCCCAGAGTAGGTCTACCTTTCCACCCCAGACAGAGTAGACCTACCTTTCCACCCCAGAGTAGGTCTACCTTTCCAGCCCAGACAGAGTAGGTCTACCTTTCCACCACAGAGTAGGCCTACCTTTCCACCCCAGACAGAGTAGATCTACCTTTCCAGCCCAGACAGAGTAGGTCTACCTTTCCACCCCAGACAGAGTAGTCCTACCTTTCCAGCCCAGACAGAGTAGGTCTACCTTTCCACCCCAGAGTAGGCCTACCTTTCCACCCCAGACAGAGTAGATCTACCTTTCCACCCCAGACAGAGTAGTCCTACCTTTCCACCCCAGAGTAGGCCTACCTTTCCACCCCAGACAGAGTAGACCTACCTTTCCACCCCAGACAGAGTAGGTCTACCTTTCCAGCCCAGACAGAGTAGTCCTACCTTTCCACCCCAGACAGAGTAGACCTACCTTTCCAGCCCAGACAGAGTAGTCCTACCTTTCCACCCCAGACAGAGTAGACCTACCTTTCCACCCCAGAGTAGACCTACCTTTCCACCCCAGACAGAGTAGACCTACCTTTCCACCCCAGACAGAGTAGTCCTACCTTTCCACCCCAGACAGAGTAGACCTACCTTTCTACCCCAGACAGAGTAGACCTACCTTTCCACCCCAGACAGAGTAGTCCTACCTTTCCACCCCAGAGTAGACCTACCTTTCCACCCCAGACAGAGTAGACCTACCTTTCCACCCCAGAGTAGACCTACATTTCCACCCCAGGAAGAGTAGGTCTACCTTTCCACCCCAGACAGAGTAGGTCTACCTTTCCACCCCAGACAGAGTAGTCCTACCTTTCCACCCCAGACAGAGTAGACCTACCTTTTCACCCCAGACAGAGTAGACCTACATTTCCACCCCAGACAGAGTAGACCTACCTTTCCACCCCAGACAGAGTAGTCCTACCTTTCCACCCCAGACAGAGTAGACCTACATTTCCACCCCAGACAGAGTGGCCATACCTTTTCACCCCAGACAGAGTAGGCCTACCTTTCCACCCCAGACAGAGTAGGCCTACCTTTCCACCCCAGACAGAGTAGACCTACCTTTCCACCCCAGACAGAGTAGTCCTACCTTTCCACCCCAGACAGAGTAGTCCTACCTTTCTACCCCAGACAGAGTAGGTCTACCTTTCCAGCCCAGACAGAGTAGTCCTACCTTTCCACCCCAGACAGAGTAGTCCTACCTTTCCACCCCAGACAGAGAAGTCCTACCTTTCCACCCCAGACAGAGTAGACCTACCTTTCCACCCCAGACAGAGTAGTCCTACCTTTCAACCCCAGAGTAGCCATACCTTTCCACCCCAGACAGAGTAGACCTACCTTTCCACCCCAGACAGAGTAGTCCTACCTTTCCACCCCAGAGTAGACCTACCTTTCCACCCCAGAGTAGTCCTACCTTTCTACCCCAGACAGAGTAGTCCTACCTTTCTACCCCAGACAGAGTAGGTCTACCTTTCCAGCCCAGACAGAGTAGTCCTACCTTTCCACCCCAGACAGAGTAGACCTACCTTTCCACCCCAGACAGAGTAGTCCTACCTTTCCACCCCAGACAGAGTAGACCTACCTTTCCACCCCAGAGTAGACCTACCTTTCCACCCCAGACAGAGTAGACCTACCTTTCCACCCCAGAGTAGCCATACCTTTCCACCCCAGACAGAGTAGATCTACCTTTCCACCCAGACAGAGTAGACCTACCTTTCCACCCCAGACAGAGTAGACCTACCTTTCCACCCCAGACAGAGTAGTCCTACCTTTCCACCCCAGACAGAGTAGACCTACCTTTCCACCCCAGACAGAGAAGGTCTACCTTTCCACCCCAGACAGAGTAGACCTACCTTTCCACCCCAGACAGAGTAGACCTACCTTTCCACCCCAGACAGAGTAGTCCTACCTTTCCACCCCAGACAGAGTAGACCTACCTTTCCACCCCAGACAGAGTAGACCTACCTTTCCACCCCAGACAGAGTAGACCTACCTTTCCACCCCAGACTGAGTAGTCCTACCTTTCCACCCCAGACAGAGTAGACCTACCTTTCCACCCCAGACAGAGTAGGTCTACCTTTCCAGCCCAGACAGAGTAGACCTACCTTTCCACCCCAGACAGAGTAGACCTACCTTTCCACCCCAGACAGAGTAGGTCTACCTTTGGACTAGATAAACAATACTAAACCCTCCCCTGGACTAGATAAACAATACTAAACCCTCCCTGATAAACAACACTAAACCCTCACCTGGACTAGATAAACAATACTAAACCCTCCCCTGGACTAGATAAACAATACTAAACCCTCCCCTGGACTAGATAAACAATACTAAACCCTCCCCTGGACTAGATAAACAATACTAAACCCTCCCCTGGACTAGATAAACAATACTAAACCCTCCCCTGGACTAGATAAACAATACTAAACCCTCCCCCTGGACTAGATAAACAATACTAAACCCTCCCCCTGGACTAGATAAACAATACTAAACCCTCCCCCTGGACTAGATAAACAATACTAAACCCTCCCCCTGGACTAGATAAACAATACTAAACCCTCCCCCTGGACTAGATAAACAATACTAAACCCTCCCCTGGACTAGATAAACAATACTAAACCTTCCCCCTGGACTAGATAAACAATACTAAACCCTCCCCCTGGACTAGATAAACAATACTAAACCCTCCCCCTGGACTAGATAAACAATACTAAACCCTCCCCTGGACTAGATAAACAATACAAAACCCTCCTCTAGATAAACAATGCTAAACCCTCCCCTGGACTAGATAAACAATACTAAACCCTCCCCTGGACTAGATAAACAATACTAAACCCTCCCCCTGGACTAGATAAACAATACTAAACCCTCCCCCTGGACTAGATACACGTCTGTCTGTGTGTGTGTGTGTGTAGTGTGTAGTGTGTGTGTAGTGTGTGTGTGTGTGTGTAGTGTGTAGTGTGTGTGTGTAGTGTGTGTGTGTGTGTAGTGTGTGTAGTGTGTGTGTGTGTGTAGTGTGTGTAGTGTGTAGTGTGTGTGTGTGTGTGTGTGTGTGTGTGTGTAGTGTGTGTGTGTGTGTGTGTGTGTGTGTGTGTGTGTGTGTGTGTAGTGTGTGTGTGTGTGTGTAGTGTGTGTGTGTGTGTAGTGTGTGTGTGTGTGTAGTGTGTGTAGTGTGTGTGTGTGTGTGTGTGTGTGTGTAGTGTGTGTGTGTGTGTGTGTGTGTGTGTGTGTGTGTGTGTGTAGTGTGTGTAGTGTGTGTGTGTGTGTGTGTGTGTGTGTGTGTGTGTGTGTTGTGTGTGTGTGTGTGTGTGTTGAGTGTGAGTGTGTGTACCTCTTCCTCTGTGTTCGTGCAGCGGCAGCAGTCTTCTCCTCGTCAGTGATATTCTGTTCCGTCGTCGTCGTCGTCTCCGACACCTTCCCTTTATCCATCACCACCATCTCTATCTCTGGAGAACACACAGCCTGTTATTACACCACTAAAACACACAGCCTGTTATTACACCACTAAAACACACAGCCTGTTATTACACCACTAAAACACACAGCCTGTTATTACACCACTAAAACACACAGCCTGTTATTACACCACCAAAACACACAGCCTGTTATTACACCACTAAAACACACAGCCTGTTAATACACCACTGAAACACACAGCCTGTTATTACACCACTAAAACACACAGCCTGTTAATACACCACTAAAACACACAGCCTGTTATTACACCACTAAAACACACAGCCTGTTATTACACCAAAACACACAGCCTGTTATTACACCACTAAAACACAGCCTGTTACTACACTAAAACACACAGCCTGTTATTACACCACTAAAACACACAGCCTGTTATTACACCACTAAAACACACAGCCTGTTATTACACCACTAAAACACACAGCCTGTTATTACACCACTAAAACACACAGCCTGTTATTACACCACTAAAACACACAGCCTGTTATTACACCACTAAAACACACAGCCTGTTATTACACCACTAAAACACACAGCCTGTTATCACACCACTAAAACACACAGCCTGTTTTACACCACTAAAACACACAGCCTGTTATACCCCACTAAAACACACAGCCTGTTATTACACCACTAAAACACACAGCCTGTTATTACACCACTAAAACACACAGCCTGTTATTACACCACTAAAACACACAGCCCTGTTATCACCCACTAAAACACACAGCCTGTTATTACACCACTAAAACACACAGCCTGTTATTACACCACTAAAACACACAGCCTGTTATTACACCACTAAAACACACAGCCTGTTATTACACCACTAAAACACACAGCCTGTTATTACACCACTAAAAACACACAGCCTGTTATTACACCACTAAAACACACAGCCTGTTACTACACTAAAACAACACAGCCTGTTATTACACCACTAAACACACAGCCTGTTATTACACCACTAAAACACACAGCCTGTTATACACCACTAAAACACACAGCCTGTTATTACACCACTAAACACACAGCCTGTTATTACACCACTAAAACACACAGCCTTGTTATTACACTAAACACACAGCCTGTTATTACACCACTTAAAACACACAGCCTGTTATTACACCACTAAAACACACAGCCTGTTATTACACCACTAAACACACAGCCTGTTATTACACCACTAAAACACACAGCCTGTTATTACACACTAAAAACACACAGCCTGTCATACACCAAAACACACAGCCTGTTATTACACCACTAAAACACAGCCTGTTACTACACTAAAACACACAGCCTGTTATTACACCACTAAAACACACAGCCTGTTATTACACCACTAAAACACACAGCCTGTTATTACACCACTAAAACACACAGCCTGTTATTACACCACTAAAACGCACAGCCTGTTATTACACCACTAAAACGCACAGCCTGTTATTACACCACTAAAACGCACAGCCTGTTATGACACCACTAAAACACAGCCTGTTATTACACCACTAAAACACACAGCCTGTTATTACACCACTAAAACACACAGCCTGTTATTACACCACTAAAACACACAGCCTGTTATTACACCACTAAAACACACAGCCTGTTATTACACCACTAAAACACACAGCCTGTTATTACACCACTAAAACACACAGCCTGTTATTACACCACTAAAACACACAGCCTGTTATAACACCACTAAAACACACAGCCTGTTATTACACCACTAAAACACACAGCCTGTTATTACACCACTAAAACACACAGCCTGTTATTACACTAAAACACACAGCCTGTTATAAGGGGGATATGAATCGTTATAATGTGGTCATGTGAAAACACCAGGAGAGATGAGAGACGGGCGGAGAGGTGAGGAGCACAGGATGAAATGGTGTCACCGTGGAGACCGGGGGGGGGGAGACTGCAGGCGTAACCGTGGGAGACCGTGGTGAGTGACAGTGACAGGCATTCACAGAGTGAAGACAGGCCTAGTCTCCAAACTGGATTTTAGTGTTTAGATGAAAAAAAAACGGACCTATTAATTCAGTCTTCAGGGAGAAGACAGAGAGATACTGATCTACAGGTCTGTGTTTTATTTTAATTTCATTAGAATTTAATCTATTGATGCATTTATTCATAATTTATTTCAGAGGGCGACAGTTTGGAGAGGAGGGCCACTGCCGCACTGGCTACTGGGTAGGTAATCACAGGGTGGTGATGGGATATGTAGTTCTCCTGTCCTGTACACACACTCACACTCACCTTCCATCTCCCCACTTGTCCTGCTGCTTCCCTTACTGCTCCCTTCTGTACCTTTAGCCTTCTCCCTCTCTCTCTCGCTGTCCTCCAAGCCCTCCTCTCCTCCCCCCGGCCTCTCCTCTTCCTCCTCTTCTCCCAGGTTCTTATAGTTGGGGCGTTTCTGGGCTCGCTTGCGCCCCCGATTGCAGGACAGCTCCAGAGATCGCTCCAGAGACTCAGGAGGCTTGGTGAAGCGACGGACGCCTGCACTGACCTGGAGAGACAGAGGAAGGAAGGAAGGGAGGGAGAGAGGGGGAGATGAAGGGGGGGAGAAAGAGAGAGAGGGGGGGAGAGAGAGAGAGAGAGAGATGGAGGGGAGAGAGAGAGAGGGAGGGAGGGAGAGAGATGGAGGGGAGAGAGAGAGAGAGGGAGGGGAGAGAGAGAGGAAGGGGAGAGAGAGAGATTGGGAGGGAGGGGGAGAGATAGGGAGGGAGGGAGAGAGAGAGACAGAGGGAGGGAGAGAGACAGAGGGAGGGAGGGAGGGAGGGAGAGAGACAGAGGGAGGGAGGGAGGGAGGGAGGGAGGGAGGGAGGGAGAGAAAATGTTAAACACACAATGCTCATAGATGAACGACAGTCAAGGACTTTGTAATTTTGTTTAGTCTGGGTGGTGAGAGTTCTGTCTCCATTTTGTTTAGTCTGGGTGGTGTGAGTTCTGTCTCCATTTTGTTTAGTCTGGGTGGTGAGAGTTCTGTCTCCATTTTGTATCGTCTGGGTGGTGTGAGTCTCCATTTTGTATAGTCTGGGTGGTGTGAGTCTCCATTTTGTATCGTCTGGGTGGTGAGAGTTCTGTCTCCATTTTGTATCGTCTGGGTGGTGTGAGTCTCCATTTTGTATAGTCTGGGTGGTGTGAGTCTCCATTTTGTTTAGTCTGGGTGGTGTGAGTCTCCATTTTGTATCGTCTGGGTGGTGTGAGTCTCCATTTTGTTTAGTCTGGGTGGTGTGAGTCTCCATTTTGTATCGTCTGGGTGGTGTGAGTCTCCATTTTGTATCGTCTGGGTGGTGTGAGTCTCCATTTTGTATCGTCTGGGTGGTGTGAGTCTCCATTTTGTATCGTCTGGGTGGTGTGAGTTCTGTCTCCATTTTGTATAGTCTGGGTGGTGTGAGTTCTGTCTCCATTTTGTGTTGTCTGTTTGTTAGCTACTGATCAACAACAAGTGGCCAACCAGAGGACAGTTCCTGGATCAGTTGGCCAACCAGAGGACAGTTCCTGGATCAGTTGGCCAACCAGAGGACAGTTCCTGGATCAGTTGGCCAACCAGAGAGGACAGTTCCTGGATCAGTTTGTTAGCTACTGATCAACAACAAGCGGCCAACCAGAGGACAGTTCCTGGATCAGTTGGCCAACCAGAGAGGACAGTCCCTGGATCAGTTGGCCAACCAGAGGACAGTCCCTGGATCAGTTGGCCAACCAGAGGACAGTCCCTGGATCAGTTGGCCAACCAGAGGACAGTCCCTGGATCAGTTGGCCAACCAGAGGACAGTCCCTGGATCAGTTGGCCAACCAGAGGACAGTCCCTGGATCAGTTGGCCAACCAGAGGACAGTTCCTGGATCAGTTGGCCAACCAGAGGACAGTTCCTGGATCAGTTGGCCAACCAGAGGACAGTTCCTGGATCAGTTGGCCAACCAGAGGACAGTCCCTGGATCAGTTGGCCAACCAGAGGACAGTCCCTGGATCAGTTGGCCAACCAGAGAGGACAGTTCCTGGATCAGTTGGCCAACCAGAGGACAGTTCCTGGATCAGTTGGCCAACCAGAGGAGAGTTCCTGGATCAGTTGGCCAACCAGAGAGGACAGTTCCAATTAATCCCAAAGAACTTCCATGGGGTTGAGGTCAGGACTCTGTGCAGGCCAGTCAAGTTCTTCCAGTAAGAGTTTTAACAAGACGCACCACAGAACAGAACAGTCTTCCATTGACTGACAGTACCAGTCAATGGAAGACGAGAATATCTAGGCCCGAGTTGAGCAACGTGACCACAGTGTGTGTGTGTGTGTGTGTGTGTGTGTGTGTGTGTGTGTGTGTGGGGTTGGTTCATCTTCTAATCTTCGGCCTGTCATTTCGTCTAAGGCTGTCATCCATTAACCACAATACACCACTGCTAACAGGAAGTGATCTCGCCTGCTGAGAAGAGGCCTGTTAAGCTGGTGTGAGTTTAGAGTAAACAGGTCCCTGGTGTTTGGAGGGGAGGGGAGGGGAGGGGAGGGGGGGGTGATGGTGTGTGTTATAATAATAATAATCTCCTTATCTCCTTTAGATATAATATTACATGAACAACGACATGTTTTCAGCTGGAAGAAATCCCCCCCTTTTTAAAAATGATCTGGATCTTCCTGGTGCCGACGACAGTCTCCTTTCCATCCCATGAGGAAGTGTATGAATTAATGAATTAATTTATGAACGTATGTGTGAATGAATTTACATATGGTATAAACAACGCTAAAATCATATTTCAGTTTTTTATTTTATTTTTTGCTTTGTTATTATGGTGTATTGTGTGTAGATCGATGAGGAGGGGGGTGGGGGGGGTAAAAACAATTTAATCCATTTTAAAATAAGGCTTTATTAATGTAATAAAACGTGGAAAAAGTCAAGGGGTCTGAATACTTTTCCCCGAATGCTACTGTAGCAGACACATCACCAATTAGAGATTACAGTCACGTACACAAACAATCCTCCACTTTTAAACGGCACCACATTCTAGGAACCACGTTTTGTTGCATTGAAGGTGTGTGTGTGTGTGTGTGTGTGTGTGTGTGTGTGTGTGTGTGTGTGTGCTTGCGCAGCAGGTGTACAGCCAGTCTGCAGCATGCAGCAAGCAGGTTCTGGTAAACCACTCACGTTTAGAAGAAGGAAAATGGCAGCCACAGACCACACGCACACAAAACACACGCAAGACAGCCACATCGCATGTTCTTCACCAATGAGAGAGGCCGTGTTGCTACCAAAACAAATTATGACGCAGAAATGAACACTGTGTGTGTGTGTGTGTGTGTGTGTGTGTGTGTGTGTGTGTGTGTCACACACCTGATGTAAGAGCGAGAGATAGATACAGTTGAAGTTAGAAGTTTACATACACTTAGGTTGGAGTCATTAAAACTCGTTTTTAAACCACTCCACAAATTTGTTGTTAACAAACTATAGTTTTGGCAAGTCGGTTAGGACATCTACTTTGTGCATGACACAAGTAATTTTGTCAACAATTGTTTACAGACAGATTATTTCACTTATAATTCACTGTATCACAATTCCAGTGGGTCAAAAGTTTACATACACTAAGTTAACTGTGCCTTTAAACAGCTTGGACAATTCCAGGAAATGATGTCATGGCTTTAGAAGCTTCTGATAGGCTAATTGACATCATTTGAGTCAATTGGAGGTGTACCTGTGGATGTATTTCAAGGCCTACCTTTCAACTCAGTGCCTCTTTGCTTGACATCATGGGAAAATCAAAAGAAATCAGCCAAGACCTCAGAAAAAAAATTGTAGACCTCCACAAGTCTGGTTCATCCTTGGGAGCAATTTCCAAATGCCTGAAGGTACCACGTTCATCTGTACAAACAATAGTACGCAAGTATAAACACCATGGGACCACGCAGCCGTCATACCGCTCAGGAAGGAGACGCGTTCTGTCTCGTAGAGATGAACGTACTTTGGTGAGAAAAGTGCAAATCAATCCCAGAACAACAGCAAAGGACCTTGTGAAGATGCTGGAGGAAACAGGTACAAAAGTATCTATATCCACAGTAAAACGGGTCCTATATTGACATAACCTGAAAGGTCACTCAGCAAGGAAGAAGCCACTGCTCCAAAACCACTATAAAAAAGCCAGACTACGGTTTGCAACTGCACATGGGGACAAAGATCGTACTTTTTGGAGAAATGTCCTCTGGTCTGATGAAACAAAAATAGAACTGTTTGGCCATAATGACCATCGTTATGTTTGGAGGAAAAAGGGGGAGGCTTGCAAGCCAAAGAACACCATCCCAACCGTGAAGCACGGGGGTGGCAGCATCATGTTGTGGGGGTGCTTTGCTGCAGGAGGGACTGGTGCACTTCACAAAATAGATGGCATCATGAGGAAGGAAAATTATGTGGATATATTGAAGCAACATCTCAAGACATCAGTCAGGAAGTTAAAGCTTGGTCATAAATGGGTCTTCCAAATGGACAATGACCCCAAGCATACTTCCAAAGTTGTGGCAAAGCGGCTTAAGGACAACAAAGTCAAGGTATTTGAGTGGCCATCACAAAGCCCTGACCTCAATCCCATAGAAAATTTGTGGGCAGAACTGAAAAAAGTGTGTGCGAGCAAGGAGGCCTACAAACCTGACTCAGTTACACCAGCTCTGTCAGGAGGAATGGGACAAAATCCACCCAACTTATTGTGGGAAGCTTGTGGAAGGCTACCTGAAACGTTTGACCCAAGTTAAACAATTTAAAGGCAATGCTACTAAATACTAATTGAGTGTATGTAAACTTCTGACCCACTGAGAATGTGATGAAAGAAATAAAAGCTGAAATAAATCATTCTCTCTACTATTATTCTGACATTTCACATTCTTAAAATGAAGTGGTGATCCTAACTGACCTAAGACAGGGAATTTTTATTTGGATTAAATGTCAGGAATTGTGAAAAACTGAGTTTAAATGTATTTGGCTAAGGTGTATGTAAACTTCCGACTTCAACTGTACATACAAACACAATCATACATAAACACACACACACAAACATACACACACACACACACACACGAAACAGTCAGCGCAAAAGTCTTGACTGACTGTTAGGCTGAGAGCCATACCCTTTACAGACAATACACAGTTTAGATAGCTAATACCCAGAATGCTTGGTTCCTCCACCCCCATATAGATTGGGGGGGGAACCATAAGCCACCTTGGGTTCACCCTGTCTTTATCTGCACCTTATCTTAACCCCCCCCCCAGGAACCTGGCCTAATCTCCCAGATGCCAGGATGTCTAAGGGCCACTGAGGCCTTTGTTCTTGTTCTTCTCTCTGACACAGTTACCAACCGCACCTACATCCTGTTACTGGAATACCAGCTGTAACCGGTTAAAAAAGCACCAAGTCAACTAGTTGTTTGCTCCAGATATATCTAGTAAAACCATACATCCAGATTAGCTGCAGGGTGCTAAGAGTGGATACCATGAAACAACACGGCATTAGCAGGACAGAATTATCGTACCGTTTGTTAATAAGTAAATAATTGTTAAATATTCAAATAAAACAAAAAAAACTGGTAAATGTGTAATTTCATCTATTCACAATGGAGACGAGAGAAAAGGAGAGGGAGAATAACAGATGCAATGTGTCTGAATGATAATGTCTGAATGATCATGTCTGAATGATAATGTCTTAATGATAATGTCTGAATGATAATGTCTAAATGATAATGTCTTAATGTCTGAATGATAATGTCTGAATGATCATGTCTGAATGATCATGTCTTAATGTCTGAATGATAATGTCTTAATGATAATGTCTAAATGATAATGTCTGAATGATAATGTCTTAATGTCTGAATGATAATGTCTGAATGATCATGTCTGAATGATCATGTCTTAATGTCTGAATGATAATGTCTGAATGATAATGTCTGAATGATAATGTCTAAATGATCATGTCTGAATGATAATGCCGTAATGTCCGAATGATAATGTCTTCATGTTGGGTTGAATAACAAATGTGTCTAAATGATAATGTCTGAATGAGATGTGAATAACAGAAGCAATGTGTCTAAATGATAATGTCTGAATGAGATGTGAATAACAGATGAGTCTGAATGATAATGTCTTCATGTGATGTGAATAACAGATGAGTTTGAATGATAATGTCTTCATGTGATGTGAATAACAGATGAGTCTGAATAGTAATGTCTTCAACAGCACTCCACCAATCAGGCCTTTATGGTAGAGTGACCAGACTGAAGCCACTCCTCAGTAAAAGACATGACAGCCCACTTTGACTTTTCCAAAAGGCACCTAAAGGACTCTGACCATCAGAAATAAGATTCTCTGGTCTGATGAAACCAAGATTGAACTCTTTGGCCTGAATGCCAAGTGTCACGTCTGGAGGAAACCTGGCACCATCCTTACGGTGAAGCATGGTGGTGGCGGCATCATCCTTTGGGGATGTTTTTTCAGCAGCAGGGACTGGGAGACTAGTCAGGATCGAGGGAAAGATGAACGGAACAAAGTACAGAGAGATCCTTGATGAAAACCTGCTCCACAGCGCTCAGGATCTCAGACTGGGGCGAAGCACACAACAAAGACAATACAGGAGTGGCTTCGGGACAAGTCTCTGAATGTCCAGGAGTGGCTCAGCCAGAGCCCAGACTTTAACCTGTTCAAACATCTCTGGAGAGACCTGACAATAGCTGTGCAGCGACACTCCCAATCCAACCTGACAGAGCCTGAGAGGATTAGCAGAGAAGAATGGGAGAAACTCCCCAAATACAGGTGTGCCAAGCTTGTAGCGTCATACCCAAGAAGACTCAAGGCTGTAATCGCTGCCAAAGGTGTTTCAACAAAGTACTGAGTAAAGGGTCATGAATACTTATGTTTCCAAAACAAACAAAAAAAGTTTTTGCTTTGTCATTATGGACTATTGTGATGTCATTATGGGCTATTGTGATGTCATTATGGGCTATTGTGATGTCATTATGGGGTATTGTGATGTAATTATGGGGTATTGTGATGTAATTATGGGGTATTGTGTGTAGATTGATGAGGGGGAAAAAACAATTTAATACATTTTAGAAAAAGGCTGTAACGTAACAAAATGTGGAAAAAGTCAAGAGGTCTGAATACTTTCCGAAGGTCACTGTGTGTGTGTGTGTGTGTGTGTGTGTGTGTGTGTGTGTATGTGTATGTGTATGTGTGTGTGTGTGTGTGTGTGTGTGTGTGCTCACCGTGTTCTTGTGTTGTGTGAAGACAGACAGGTCTCCATTGAAGATGACTTCAGCCAGAGAGTTGACCAGCGGCTGGTAGTGGATGATGAGAAACACCTAGAGACACACCCAACCAAAATAACAACGTTCATATGCAGTTTTACCTCTGTATGTCCATCCCTACGGTGAAGCATGGTGGTGGCAGCATCCCTACGGTGAAGCATGGTGGTGGCAGCATCCCTACGGTGAAGCATGGTGGTGGCAGCATCCCTACGGTGAAGCATGGTGGTGGCAGCATCCCTACAGTGAAGCATGGTGGTGGCAGTATCCCTACGGTGAAGCATGGTGGTGGCAGTATCCCTACGGTGAAGCATGGTGGTGGCAGTATCCCTACGGTGAAGCATGGTGGTGGCAGTATCCCTACGGTGAAGCATGGTGGTGGTAGTATCCCTACGGTGAAGCATGGTGGTGGCAGTATCCCTACGGTGAAGCATGGTGGTAGCAGTATCCCTACGGTGAAGCATGGTGGTGGCAGTGTCCCTACGGTGAAGCATGGTGGTGGCAGCGTCCCTACGGGTGAAGCATGGTGGTGGCAGTGTCCCTACGGTGAAGCATGGTGGTGGCATCATCCTTACGGTGAAGCATGGTGGTGGCATCATCCCTACAGTGAAGCATGGTGGTGGCAGCATCCCTACGGGGAAGCATGGTGGTGGCAGCATCCCTACAGTGAAGCATGGTGGTGGCAGCATCCCTACGGTGAAGCATGGTGGTGGCAGCATCATGCTGTGAGGGATGTTTTTCAGCAGCAGGGACTGGGAGACTAGTCAGGATCGAGGCAAAGATGAACAGAACAAAGTACTGAGAGATCCTTGATGAAAACCTGCTCCAGAGCGCTCAGGACCTCAGACTGGGGTGAAGGTTCACCTTCCAACAGGACAACGACCCTAAGCACACAGCCAAGACAACGCAGGAGTGGCTTCGGGACAAGTCTCTGAATGGCTTTGAGTGGCCCAGCCAGAGCCGGAGGTGTGATGAGGTGAGGTGTGATGAGGTGAGATGAGGTGAGATGTGATGAGATGAGGTGTGGTGAGGTGAGATGAGGTGAGATGTGGTGTGATGAGGTGAGATGAGGTGAGATGTGGTGTGATGAGGTGAGGTGTGATGAGGTGAGGTGTGATGAGGTGAGATGAGGTGAGATGTGATGAGATGAGGTGTGGTGAGGTGAGATGAGGTGAGGTGAGATGAGGTGAGATGAGGTGAGATGAGGTGAGATGTGGTGAGATGTGGTGAGATGTGGTGAGATGAGGTGTGATGAGGTGAGATGAGGTGAGATGTGATGAGATGAGGTGTGGTGAGGTGAGATGAGGTGAGGTGAGATGAGGTGAGATGAGGTGAGATGAGGTGTGATGAGGTGAGGTGTGATGAGGTGAGGTGTGATGAGGTGAGATGAGGTGAGATGTGATGAGATGAGGTGTGGTGAGGTGAGATGAGGTGAGGTGAGATGAGGTGAGATGAGGTGAGATGAGGTGAGATGTGGTGAGATGTGGTGTGATGTGGTGAGATGAGGTGTGATGAGGTGAGATGAGGTGAGATGAGGTGAGATGTGATGTGATGAGGTGAGATGAGGTGAGATGAGGTGAGATGAGGTGTGATGAGGTGAGATGAGGTGAGATGAGATGTGATGAGGTGTGATGAGGTGAGATGAGGTGAGATGAGATGTGATGAGGTGTGATGAGGTGAGATGTGGTGTGATGTGGTGTGATGAGGTGAGATGTGGTGTGATGTGGTGTGATGAGGTGTGATGAGATGTGATGTGATGTGGTGTGATGTGGTGTGATGAGGTGTGATGAGGTGAGATGTGGTGTGATGAAGTGAGATGAGGTGAGATGAGGTGTGATGAGGTGTGATGTGGTGTGATGTGATGAGGTGAGATGAGATGAGATGAGGTGTGATGAGGTGTGATGAGGTGAGATGTGGTGTGATGAGGTGTGATGAGGTGTGATGAGGTGAGATGTGATGAGGTGAGATGTGATGAGGTGTGATGAGGTGTGATGTGATGTGGTGAGATGAGGTGAGATGAGGTGTGATGAGGTGTGATGTGATGAGGTGAGATGAGGTGAGATGTGGTGTGATGAGGTGAGATGAGGTGAGATGTGATGAGGTGTGATGAGGTGAGGTGTGATGAGGTGAGATGTGGTGTGATGAGGTGAGATGAGGTGAGGTGAGATGAGGTGAGATGTGGTGAGATGAGGTGAGGTGAGATGAGGTGAGATGTGGTGAGATGAGGTGTGATGAGGTGAGATGAGGTGAGATGAGATGTGATGTGGTGTGATGAGGTGAGATGAGGTGAGATGAGGTGTGATGAGGTGTGATGAGGTGAGATGTGATGAGGTGTGATGAGGTGTGATGTGATGTGGTGAGATGAGGTGAGATGAGGTGTGATGAGGTGAGATGTGGTGTGATGAGGTGAGATGTGATGAGGTGAGGTGTGATGAGGTGAGATGTGGTGTGATGAGGTGAGATGTGATGAGGTGTGGTGAGATTGTGTGTGTGTGTGTGTGTGCGTGCGTGCGTATACACACCTGTGACAGCAGGTTAAGGGACACCTGAGGGTTGATCTTACGATCTTCAGACTGAAACACAGACAGACAACATGTCAGGTAAACATTAGTATTGGTTACACCGTACACACACACACACACACACACACACACACACACACACACACACACACACACACACACACACACACACCCCTCCACCTACCTGTTCAGGGCAGACCAGAGAGAAGACGTAGAGAGGCAGGAAGAGACGGTTCAGGAGGTGGTCTGTCAGGACGTCGTTGAGGAACTCGCAGTTGATAGTCAGGATATCGTTCAGGTAGTGGAGATGATCCAGATGCTCTGCTACCAAGTCACTCAGCTTCCCCCTGTTACGATGCCTGGAGAGGGGGGAGAGGGGGGAGAGGAGAGCTGTTACGATGCCTGGAGAGAGGGGGGAGAGGGGGAGAGGACAGCTGTTACGGTGCCTGGAGAGGGGAGAGAGGGGGGAGAGGACAGCTGTTACGATGCCTGGAGGGGGGAGAGGGGGAGAGGACAGCTGTTACGGTGCCTGGAGAGGGGAGAGAGGGGGGAGAGGACAGCTGTTACGATGCCTGGAGAGGGGGGAGAGGGGGAGAGGAGAGCTGTTACGATGCCTGGAGAGGGGAGAGGGGGGAGAGGACAGCTGTTACGATGCCTGGAGAGGGGAGAGGGGGGAGAGGACAGCTGTTACGATGCCTGGAGAGGGGGGGAGAGGGGGGAGAGGACAGCTGTTACGATGCCTGGAGAGGGGAGAGAGGGGGGAGAGGACAGCTGTTACGATGCCTGGAGAGGGGGAGAGGGGGGAGAGGAGAGCTGTTACGATGCCTGGAGAGGGGAGAGGGGGGAGAGGACAGCTGTTACGATGCCTGGAGAGGGGAGAGGGGGGGAGAGGACAGCTGTTACGATGCCTGGAGAGGGGAGAGGGGGGAGAGGACAGCTGTTACGATGCCTGGAGAGGGGAGAGAGGGGGGAGAGGACAGCTGTTACGATGCCTGGAGAGGGGAGAGGGGGGAGAGGACAGCTGTTACGATGCCTGGAGAGGGGAGAGAGGGGGGAGAGGACAGCTGTTACGATGCCTGGAGAGGGGGAGAGGGGGGAGATCTGGTCTGTATCAGTGTGTATTGATCTGGTCTGTAACAGTGTGTATTGATCTGGTCTGTATCAGTGTGTATTGATCTGGTCTGTAGCAGCGTGTATTGATCTGGTCTGTAACAGTGTGTATTGATCTGGTCTGTATCAGTGTGTATTGATCTGGTCTGTAACAGTGTGTATTGATCAGGTCTGTAACAGTGTGTATTGATCTGGTCTGTAACAGTGTGTATTGATCTGGTCTGTATCAGTGTGTATTGATCTGGTCTGTAGCAGCGTGTATTGATCTGGTCTGTAACAGCGTGTATTGATCTGGTCTGTATCAGTGTGTATTGATCTGGTCTGTAACAGTGTGTATTGATCAGGTCTGTAACAGTGTGTATTGATCTGGTCTGTAACAGTGTGTATTGATCTGGTCTGTAACAGTGTGTATTGATCTGGTCTGTAACAGTGTGTATTGATCTGGTCTGTAACAGTGTGTATTGATCTGGTCTGTAACAGTGTGTTTTGATCTGGTCTGTAACAGTGTGTATTGATCTGGTCTGTATTGATCTGGTCTGTAACAGCGTGTATTGATCTGGTCTGTATCAGTGTGTATTGATCTGGTCTGTAACAGTGTGTATTGATCTGGTCTGTATCAGTGTGTATTGATCTGGTCTGTAACAGTGTGTATTGATCTGGTCTGTATCAGTGTGTATTGATCTGGTTTGAAACAGTCTGTATTGATCTGGTCTGTAACAGTATGTATTGATCTGGTCTGTAACAGTCTGTATTGATCAGGTCTGTAACAGTGTGTATTGATCTGGTCTGTAACAGTGTGTATTGATCTGGTCTGTAACAGTGTGTATTGATCTGGTCTGTAACAGTCTGTATTGATCAGGTCTGTAACAGTGTGTATTGATCTGGTCTGTAACAGTGTGTATTGATCTGGTCTGTAACAGTGTGTATTGATCTGGTCTGTAGCAGTGTGTATTGATCTGGTCTGTAACAGCGTGTATTGATCTGGTCTGTATTGATCTGCTCTGTAACAGTGTGTATTGATCCGGTCTGTATTGATCTGGTCTGTATCAGTGTGTATTGATCTGGTCTGTAACAGTGTGTATTGATCTGGTCTGTAACAGTGTGTATTGATCAGGTCTGTAACAGTGTGTATTGATCTGGTCTGTAACAGCGTGTATTGATCTGGTCTGTAACAGTGTGTATTGATTTGGTCTGTAACAGTGTGTATTGATCTGGTCTGTAACAGTGTGTATTGATCAGGTCAGTAACAGTGTGTATTGATCTGGTCTGTATTGATCTGGTCTGTAACAGTGTGTATTGATCTGGTCTGTAACAGTGTGTATTGATCTGGTCTATAACAGTGTGTATTGATCAGGTCTGTATTGACCTGGTCTGTAACAGTGTGTATTGATCTGGTCTGTAACAGTGTGTATTGATCTGGTCTGTAACAGTGTGTATTGATCTGGTCTGTAACAGTGTGTATTGATCTGGTCTGTAACAGTGTGTATTGATCTGGTCTGTAACAGTGTGTATTGATCTGGTCTGTAACAGTGTGTATTGATCTGGTCTGTAACAGTGTGTATTGATCTGGTCAGTAACAGTGTGTATTGATCTGGTCTGTAACAGTGTGTATTGATCTGGTCTGTAACAGTTATGGTTTTGCGTTTCACAACTTGTATCTGAATGCATAACCAAGGCTGCAACACAACCTTCCCCAAGAGGACAATATCTTCATCTGATCTCTGACAGGTAGAAAGTCTAAACTGACACAACACTGACACCTAGTGGACACAGTGAGAATGGCCCATCTGAAGGTTAGATAACCTAGTGGACACAGTGAGAATGACCCATCTGAAGGTTAGATAACCTAGTGGACACAGTGAGAATGACCCATCTGAAGGATAGATAACCTAGTGGACACAGTGAGAATGACCCATCTGAAGGTTAGATAACCTAGTGGACACAGTGAGAATGACCCATCTGAAGGTTAGATAGATAACCTAGTGGACACAGTGAGAGTGACCCATCTGAAGGATAGATAACCTAGTGGACACAGTGAGAATGACCCATCTGAAGGATAGATAACCTAGTGGACACAGTGAGAATGACCCATCTGAAGGTTAGATAACCTAGTGGACACAGTGAGAATGACCCATCTGAAGGATAGATAACCTAGTGGACACAGTGAGAATGACCCATCTGAAGGATAGATAACCTAGTGGACACAGTGAGAATGACCCATCTGAAGGATAGATAGATAACCTAGTGGACACAGTGAGAATGACCCATCTGAAGGTTAGATAACCTAGTGGACACAGTGAGAATGGCCCATCTGAAGGATAGATAACCTAGTGGACACAGTGAGAATGACCCATCTGAAGGTTAGATAACCTAGTGGACACAGTGAGAATGACCCATCTGAAGGATAGATAGATAACCTAGTGGACACAGTGAGAGTGACCCATCTGAAGGATAGATAACCTAGTGGACACAGTGAGAATGACCCATCTGAAGGATAGATAGATAACCTAGTGGACACAGTGAGAGTGACCCATCTGAAGGATAGATAACCTAGTGGACACAGTGAGAATGACCCATCTGAAGGATAGATAACCTAGTGGACACAGTGAGAATGACCCATCTGAAGGATAGATAACCTAGTGGACACAGTGAGAATGACCCATCTGAAGGATAGATAACCTAGTGGACACAGTGAGAATGACCCATCTGAAGGTTAGATAACCTAGTGGACACAGTGAGAATGACCCATCTGAAGGATAGATAACCTAGTGGACACAGTGAGAATGACCCATCTGAAGGATAGATAACCTAGTGGACACAGTGAGAATGACCCATCTGAAGGATAGATAGATAATCTAGTGGACACAGTGAGAATGACCCATCTGAAGGATAGATAACCTAGTGGACACAGTGAGAATGACCCATCTGAAGGATAGATAACCTAGTGGACACAGTGAGAATGACCCATCTGAAGGATAGATAACCTAGTGGACACAGTGAGAATGACCCATCTGAAGGATAGATAACCTAGTGGACACAGTGAGAATGACCCATCTGAAGGATAGATAACCTAGTGGACACAGTGAGAGTGACCCATCTGAAGGATAGATAACCTAGTGGACACAGTGAGAATGACCCATCTGAAGGTATCCAGCACGTTCTATAGATGTAAATGTGTGTGTGTGTGTGTGTGTGTGTGCGTGCGTGCGTGTGTATATGTGTGTGTGTGTGTGCGTGCATGTGTGTGTATATGTGTGTGTGTGTGCGTGTGTGTGTCTATATGTGTGTGTGTGTGTGTGTGTGTGTGTGTGTGTGTGTGTGTGTGTGTGTGTGTGTGTGTGTGTGTGTGTGTGTGTACTCACTCTTGGTCCGTCTGAACACACTTGTCCAGCTCGATGACGTGGGAGCCGATGAACCAAACCAGGTTACTGAAGTAGGGGACCGCCGTCTTGTCTCGAATGTAGTGCAGCATGTGCTGGTTGTCCACTAGAGGGGTCAGAGGTCAAGGGGTGTTACCATGGTTACGCAGATAGATGGGGAGACAGAGGACTACAGGACCAGACAGAGAGACAGAGGACTACAGGACCAGACAGAGAGACAGAGGACTACAGGACAACACAGAGAGACAGAGGACTACAGGATCAGACAGAGAGACAGAGGACTACAGGACCAGACAGAGAGACAGAGGACTACAGGATCAGACAGAGAGACAGAGGACTACAGGATCAGACAGAGAGACAGAGGACTACAGGACCAGACAGGGAGACAGAGGACTACAGGACCAGACAGGGAGACAGAGGACTACAGGACCAGACAGAGAGACAGAGGACTACAGGACCAGACAGAGAGACAGAGGACTACAGGACCAGACAGAGAGACAGAGAGACAGAGGACTACAGGACAGAGAGACAGAGGACTACAGGACCAGACAGACAGAGGACTACAGGATCAGACATAGAGACAGAGGACTACAGGACCAGACAGAGAGACAGAGGACTACAGGACCAGACAGAGAGACAGAGGACTACAGGATCAGACAGGGAGACAGATGACTACAGGACCAGACAGAGAGACAGAGGACTACAGGACCAGACAGAGAGACAGAGGACTACAGGATCAGACAGGGAGACAGAGGACTACAGGATCAGACAGAGAGACAGAGGACTACAGGACCACACAGAGAGACAGAGGACTACAGGACCAGACAGAGAGACAGAGGACTACAGGACCAGACAGAGAGACAGAGGACTACAGGACCAGACAGAGAGACAATGTAGAAAATAGTAAAATAGTAAAAATGTGTGTCTAAACATTTGACCGGTACTGTATATATATTCATATAAATATAAAGCCTATATTGTTGAGTGAACCCACAGCTGAGTATTGTGTGTGTGTGAGTGTAGTAGCATAAAGTAGATATGAGTATAGTAGAGACTAAAGCTGTTCTCTCCAGTAGATACGAGTATAACATTCATCGTGAACATTCTGAATACTCATCGTTAACATTCTGAATACTCATCGTGAACATTCTGAATACTCATCGTTAACATTCTGAATACTCATCGTTAACATTCTGAATACTCATCGTTAACATTCTGAATACTCATCGTGAACATTCTGAATACTCATCGTGAACATTCTGAATACTCATCGTGAACATTCTGAATACTCATCGTGAACATTCTGAATACTCATCGTTAACATTCTGAATACTCATCGTTAACATTCTGAATACTCATCGTGAACATTCTGAATACTCATCGTGAACATTCTGAATACTCATCGTGAACATTCTGAATACTCATCGTGAACATTCTGAATACTCATCGTTAACATTCTGAATACTCATCGTAACATTCTGAATACTCATCGTAACATTCTGAATACTCATCGTAACATTCTGAATACTCATCGTAACATTCTGAATACTCATCGTAACATTCTGAATACTCATCGTTAACATTCTGAATACTCATCGTGAACATTCTGAATACTCATCGTGAACATTCTGAATACTCATCGTGAACATTCTGAATACTCATCGTTAACATTCTGAATACTCATCGTTAACATTCTGAATACTCATCGTAACATTCTGAATACTCATCGTGAACATTCTGAATACTCATCGTGAACATTCTGAATACTCATCGTGAACATTCTGAATACTCATCGTGAACATTCTGAATACTCATCGTGAACATTCTGAATACTCATCGTTAACATTCTGAATACTCATCGTTAACATTCTGAATACTCATCGTAACATTCTGAATACTCATCGTTAACATTCTGAATACTCATCGTTAACATTCTGAATACTCATCGTGAACATTCTGAATACTCATCGTAACATTCTGAATACTCATCGTGAACATTCTGAATACTCATCGTGAACATTCTGAATACTCATCGTGAACATTCTGAATACTCATCGTGAACATTCTGAATACTCATCGTGAACATTCTGAATACTCATCGTGAACATTCTGAATACTCATCGTGAACATTCTGAATACGCATCGTGAACATTCTGAATACTCATCGTTAACATTCTGAATACTCATCGTGAACATTCTGAATACTCATCGTGAACATTCTGAATACTCATCGTGAACATTCTGAATACTCATCGTGAACATTCTGAATACTCATCGTGAACATTCTGAATACTCATCGTTAACATTCTGAATACTCATCGTTAACATTCTGAATACTCATCGTAACATTCTGAATACTCATCGTGAACATTCTGAATACTCATCGTGAACATTCTGAATACTCATCGTGAACATTCTGAATACTCATCGTGAACATTCTGAATACTCATCGTGAACATTCTGAATACTCATCGTTAACATTCTGAATACTCATCGTTAACATTCTGAATACTCATCGTTAACATTCTGAATACTCATCGTTAACATTCTGAATACTCATCGTTAACATTCTGAATACTCATCGTTAACATTCTGAATACTCATCGTTAACATTCTGAATACTCATCGTTAACATTCTGAATACTCATCGTTAACATTCTGAATACTCATCGTTAACATTCTGAATACTCATCGTAACATTCAACGGTTGTACAGAGTTCTTCAGAGGCCCGGCGTTCAAAATAAATTAGGAATGTTTCACCTCTTAGAAAATGTGTATTATAACAGTATTATAACAGTATTATAACAGTATTATAACAGTATTATAACTGTATTATAACAGATGACTTGAAATGATGGGTTTGAATTACACAGAAACCAAAAAAGCATGCAGGTTAGTTTACACATTTAAATGATAAGCCTAAGTCAATAATATATATAATTAATTAAATTAATGATAACTATATATACACACACACATACATACAGTGAGGTATTTATTAATCAAACTTACATGAGACTGGAGTTAGGCCCACGGGACGAAGAGGAGAGGAGAGGAGAAGAGAGGAGAAGAGAAGAGAGGAGAGGAGAGGGGGGAGAGGAGAGGGGGAGAGAGGGGGAGAGAGGAGGAGAGAGGAGGAGAGAGGAGGAGAGAGGAGGAGAGAGGAGGGGAGAGGGGGAGAGAGGGGGAGAGGAGGAGAGAGAGGAGGAAGAGGAGGGAGATGGTGAGAGGGAGGGGAGGGAGAGAGCATACACAAGGTTAATGGTTGTCAGGTAGCTGTGTAGGGTCTAACAGGACTAAACAGCAGGACTCCTGGGTAGTTACCAGCTGGTTAAATACACCCGCTGTTCAGCTACCAGCTGGTTAAACACACCCAAACACACCCACTGTTCAGCTACCAGCTGGTTAAATACACCCGCTGTTCAGCTACCAGCTGGTTAAATACACCCGCTGTTCAGCTACCAGCTGGTTAAATACACCCGCTGTTCAGCTACCAGCTGGTTAAATACACCCACTGTTCAGCTACCAGCTGGTTAAATACACCCGCTGTTCAGCTACCAGCTGGTTAAACACACCCGCTGTTCAGCTACCAGCTGGTTAAACACACCCGCTGTTCGGCTACCAGCTGGTTAAATACACCCGCTGTTCAGCTACCAGCTGGTTAAACACACCCAAATACACCCACTGTTCAGCTACCAGCTGGTTAAATACACCCGCTGTTCAGCTACCAGTTAGATTCACACTGCAGTTAAACGTCAACACACAGGTCTTCATGCTGAAGCTCACATACATGCCAGAGCTGCAGACAGACAGACAGACAGACAGACAGACAGACAGACAGACAGACAGACAGACAGACAGACAGGTATAACAGACAGACAGGCATAACAGACAGACAGGCATAACAGACAGACAGGTATAGCAGACAGACAGGTATAGCAGACAGACAGGTATAGCAGACAGACAGGTATAGCAGGCAGGCAGGTATAACAGACAGACATAACAGACAGACAGGTATAACAGGCAGGCAGGTATAACAGACAGACAGACAGGTATAACAGACAGACAGGGCCCCGAGCACCCAGGGGAGGGATAGCAGCTGGCCATCGCAGAGGTTTCAGCCCCTAGCAGCGCTGTGTGTGTGTATATGTGTGTATATGTGTGTGTGTATGTGTGTGTGTGTATATGTATATATATATATATATATCTGTGTGTGTGTGTGTGTGTGTGTGTGTGTGTATATATATATCTCTGTGTGTGTGTGTGTGTGTGTGTGTGTGTGTGTGTGTGTGTGTATATATATATATATCTCTGTGTGTGTGAGAGACTCACCCTTGTAGACGTTCAGAGTGATGGTTCTGACTGCGATACGGACCATGCTCTCTGGATGTATATGTGTGTGTGTGTGTGTATATATATATATATATATATCTGTGTGTGTGTATATATATATATATATCTGTGTGTGTGAGAGACTCACCCTTGTAGACGTTCAGAGTGATGGTTCTGACCGCGATCCGGACCATGCTCTCTGGGTGGTTGAAGAACTTAATGGCCTCGGTGTACAGGGCAAAATCATTAGTGTGCTGTGTGTGGGAGACAGAGAGGGGGCGCCAGTGAGCTCAGAGAGACCACACTACCAGAGACCCCTAGCCCCTTAACCCCTACCTCCTAGGGGACTAGGCCCTTACCCCTACCTCCTAGGGGACTAGGCCCCTTACCCCCTACCTCCTAGGGGACTAGGCCCCTTACCCCCTACCTCCTAGGGGACTAGGCCCCTTACCCCCTACCTCCTAGGGGACTAGGCCCCTTACCCCCTACCTCCTAGGGGACTAGCCCCTTACCCCCTACCTCCTAGGGGACTAGCCCCTTACCCCCTACCTCCTAGGGGACTAGCCCCTTACCCCCTACCCCCTAGGGGACTAGTCCCTTACCCCCTCCCTCCTAGGGGACTAGTCCCTTACCCCCTCCCTCCTAGGGGACTAGGCCCTTACCCCCTACCCCCTAGGGGACTAGTCCCTTACCCCCTACTTCCTAGGGGACTAGGCCCTTACCCCCTACTTCCTAGGGGACTAGGCCCTTACCCCCTACCTCCTAGGGGACTAGCCCCTTACCCCCTACCTCCTAGGGGACTAGCCCCTTACCCCCTACCTCCTAGGGGACTAGGCCCTTACCCCCTACCTCCTAGGGGACTAGGCCCTTACCCCCTACTTCCTAGGGGACTAGGCCCTTACCCCCTACCTCCTAGGGGACTAGGCCCTTACCCCCTACTTCCTAGGGGACTAGGCCCTTACCCCCTACTTCCTAGGGGACTAGGCCCTTACCCCCTACCTCCTAGGGGACTAGGCCCTTACCCCCTACCTCCTAGGGGACTAGTCCCTTACCCCCTACCTCCTAGGGTACTAGTCCCTTACCCCCTACCTCCTAGGGGACTAGTCCCTTACCCCCTACCTCCTAGGGGACTAGGCCCTTACCCCCTACCTCCTAGGGGACTAGGCCCTTACCCCCTACCTCCTAGGGGACTAGGCCCTTACCCCCTACCTCCTAGGGGACTAGGCCCTTACCCCCTACCTCCTAGGGGACTAGTCCCTTACCCCCTACCTCCTAGGGGACTAGTCCCTTACCCCCTACCTCCTAGGGGACTAGGCCCTTACCCCCTACCTCCTAGGGGACTAGTACCCCTACCTCCTAGGGGACTAGTCCCTTACCCCCTACCTCCTAGGGGACTAGGCCCTTACCCCCTACTTCCTAGGGGACTAGGCCCTTACCCCCTACTTCCTAGGGGACTAGGCCCTTACCCCCTACCTCCTAGGGGACTAGGCCCTTACCCCCTACCTCCTAGGGGACTAGTCCCTTACCCCCTACCTCCTAGGGGACTAGTCCCTTACCCCCTACCTCCTAGGGGACTAGGCCCTTACCCCCTACCTCCTAGGGGACTAGGCTCTTACCCCCTACCTCCTAGGGGACTAGGCCCTTACCCCCTACCTCCTAGGGGACTAGGCCCTTACCCCCTACCTCCTAGGGGACTAGTCCCTTACCCCCTACCTCCTAGGGGACTAGGCCCTTACCCCCTACCTCCTAGGGGACTAGTCCCCCCTACCTCCTAGGGGACTAGTTCCCCCTACCTCCTAGGGGACTAGTACCCCCTACCTCCTAGGGGACTAGTACCCCCTACCTCCTAGGGGACTAGTACCCCCTACCTCCTAGGGGACTAGTACCCCCTACCTCCTAGGGGACTAGTACCCCCTACCTCCTAGGGGACTAGTACCCCCTACCTCCTAGGGGACTAGTACCCCCTACCTCCTAGGGGACTAGGCCCTTCATGTGTGAAAGTGTGCATCCCTAATGGAATCATATTCCCTATATAGTGCACTAGTTTTAACCAGGGCCCAATGGGGCCCCTATAGAGAGCATAGGGTTCCATTTAGGACACAGAAGACTAGTTATAATATGAGGAACTAAATCTACATGTCTTTTATTCCCAGCAGCACAGACACAGTGGCGTTGGGGAAGGAATTATCCTTCACTTCAGAAGACAGTGTTAGCATGTTGTAGTTAGCTATAGAGCGACGTGCTGTAGTTAGCTGTAGGGCGACGTGCTGTAGTTAGCTACAGGGCGACGTGCTGTAGTTAGCTATAGGGCGACGTTCCGTAGTTAGCTATAGGGCGACGTGCTGTAGTTAGCTACAGGGCGACGTGCTGTAGTTAGCTATAGGGCGACGTGCTGTAGTTAGCTACAGGGTGACGTGCTGTAGTTAGCTATAGGGCGACGTGCTGTAGTTAGCTATAGGGCGACGTGCTGTAGTTAGCTACAGGGCGACGTGCTGTAGTTAGCTACAGGGTGACGTGCTGTAGTTAGCTATAGGGCGACGTGCTGTAGTTAGCTATAGGGCGACGTGCTGTAGTTAGCTACAGGGCGACGTGCTGTAGTTAGCTATAGGGCGACGTTCCGTAGTTAGCTATAGGGCGACGTGCTGTAGTTAGCTACAGGGCGACGTGCTGTAGTTAGCTATAGGGCGACGTGCTGTAGTTAGCTATAGGGCGACGTGCTGTAGTTAGCTACAGGGCGACGTGCTGTAGTTAGCTATAGGGCGACGTGCTGTAGTTAGCTATAGGGCGACGTGCTGTAGTTAGCTACAGGGCGACGTGCTGTAGTTAGCTATAGGGAGACGTGCTGTAGTTAGCTATAGGGCGACGTGCTGTAGTTAGCTATAGGGCGACGTGCTGTAGTTAGCTACAGGGCGACGTGCTGTAGTTAGCTACAGGGCGACGTGCCGTAGTTAGCTATAGGGCGACGTGCTGTAGTTAGCTATAGGGTGACGTGCTGTAGTTAGCTATAGGGCGACGTGCTGTAGTTAGCTATAGGGTGACGTGCTGTAGTTAGCTATAGGGCGACGTGCTGTAGTTAGCTATAGGGTGACGTGCTGTAGTTAGCTATAGGGCGACGTGCTGTAGTTAGCTACAGGGCGACGTGCTGTAGTTAGCTACAGGGCGACGTGCCGTAGTTAGCTATAGGGCGACGTGTTGTAGTTAGCTACAGGGCGACGTGTTGTAGTTAGCTACAGGGCGACGTGTTGTAGTTAGCTATAGGGCGACGTGCCGTAGTTAGCTATAGGGCGACGTGCCGTAGTTAGCTATAGGGTGACGTGCTGTAGTTAGCTATAGGGCGACGTGCTGTAGTTAGCTACAGGGTGACGTGCCGTAGTTAGCTATAGGGCGACGTGCTGTAGTTAGCTACAGGGCGACGTGCTGTAGTTAGCTACAGGGTGACGTGCTGTAGTTAGCTATAGGGCGACGTGCTGTAGTTAGCTATAGGGCGACGTGCCGTAGTTAGCTACAGGGCGACGTGCTGTAGTTAGCTACAGGGCGACGTGCTGTAGTTAGCTATAGGGCGACGTGTTGTAGTTAGCTATAGGGCGACATGCCGTAGTTAGCTACAGGGCGACGTGCTGTAGTTAGCTACAGGGCGACGTGTTGTAGTTAGCTATAGGGCGACGTGCCGTAGTTAGCTATAGGGCGACGTGCTGTAGTTAGCTACAGGGCGACGTGCTGTAGTTAGCTACAGGGCGACGTGCTGTAGTTAGCTATAGGGCGACGTGCTGTAGTTAGCTACAGGGTGACGTGCTGTAGTTAGCTATAGGGCGACGTGCTGTAGTTAGCTACAGGGCGACGTGCTGTAGTTAGCTACAGGGCGACGTGCCGTAGTTAGCTATAGGGCGACGTGCCGTAGTTAGCTATAGGGCGACGTGCTGTAGTTAGCTATAGGGCGACGTGCTGTAGTTAGCTATAGGGCGACGTGCTGTAGTTAGCTACAGGGCGACGTGCTGTAGTTAGCTATAGGGCGACGTGCTGTAGTTAGCTATAGGGCGACGTGCCGTAGTTAGCTACAGGGCGACGTGCCGTAGTTAGCTATAGGGCGACGTGTTGTAGTTAGCTACAGGGCGACGTGCCGTAGTTAGCTACAGGGCGACGTGCCGTAGTTAGCTACAGGGCGACGTGCCGTAGTTAGCTACAGGGCGACGTGCCGTAGTTAGCTACAGGGCGACGTGCTGTAGTTAGCTACAGGGCGACGTGCTGTAGTTAGCTACAGGGCGACGTGCTGTAGTCAGCTACAGGGCGACGTGCCGTAGTCAGCTATAGGGTGACGTGCCGTAGTTAGCTACAGGGCGACGTGTTGTAGTTAGCTACAGGGCGACGTGCTGTAGTTAGCTACAGGGTGACGTGCTGTAGTTAGCTACAGGGCGACGTGTTGTAGTTAGCTACAGGGTGACGTGCTGTAGTTAGCTATAGGGTGACGTGCTGTAGTTAGCTACAGGGTGACGTGCTGTAGTTAGCTACAGGGTGACGTGCTGTAGTTAGCTATAGGGCGACGTGCCGTAGTTAGCTACAGGGTGACGTGCTGTAGTTAGCTATAGGGCGACGTGCTGTAGTTAGCTATAGGGCGACGTTCCGTAGTTAGCTACAGGGCGACGTGCTGTAGTTAGCTATAGGGTGACGTGCTGTAGTCAGCTATAGGGCGACGTGCTGTAGTTAGCTACAGGGTGACGTGCTGTAGTCAGCTATAGGGCGACGTGCTGTAGTTAGCTATAGGGCGACGTGCTGTAGTTAGCTACAGGGCGACGTGCTGTAGTCAGCTATAGGGCGACGTGCTGTAGTTAGCTACAGGGTAACCCTGCTTCTAATTCTAGTTGCAACTAAATTCCCAGAACTACAGATAGCTGGAAATCTGGAATCCTGTTATTTTTTGGGGGGGAAAGTTAGCAGCATTTTCCCAGCCTACTGCAACGTACTGTAGTGACTTAATATGCAGAGATTAAAACCTAGTGATCGTTTATCAGGCATTAGGTGGCAGGCTGTTACAGCAGGTCTACAGGCAGCTGATCTCTGTCTCTCTGGGGGGGGGGTGTGTTCCCTGAGACCTCCAGCCAATCACAGCCAGGGTCAGAGGTTAAACGTCAGGGGTCAGCTAGAGAGGTCACAGGGAACAGAGGAGTATTAGCCCAATTCCAAGTCTGCAGCCCCAATTATCCACTTCCTTCCCGAAGTGTACACTTGAACACTTCCCATCATGGAGTAAACAAAATGGTGGAAACTCCCAGCCAATGCTTACACCAATCCTACGCTTTTAAATCCACGACGGGCGATGTTCATGTGCACACTTGCAGGAAGAGAGGGGAATTGGGCCAAGAGGGGCTACCAGTGACAGTACACCAATAACTTTTCCCCATACACAGAAGCCAAAAGGTCGAGTGCTGAAACACAAAGGTCAGTTGCAAAAGTTGTGTCCCAAAAGGCCCCTCGTTCCCTATACAGGGCACTACATTATGGCCCCTCATTCCCTATACAGGGCACTACATTATGGTCCCTCATTCCCTATATAGGGCACTACATTATGGCCCCTCATTCCCTATATAGGGCACTACATTATGGCCCCTCACTCCCTATATAGGGCACTACATTATGGCCCCTCATTCCCTATACAGGGCACTACATTATGGCCCCTCATTCCCTATACAGGGCACTACATTATGGCCCCTCATTCCCTATACAGGGCACTACATTATGGCCCCTCATTCCCTATATAGGGCACTACATTATGGCCCCTCACTCCCTATATAGGGCACTACATTATGGCCCCTCATTCCCTATACAGGGCACTACATTATGGCCCCTCATTCCCTATACAGGGCACTACATTATGGCCCCTCATTCCCTATATAGGGCACTACATTATGGCCCCTTACTCCCTATATAGGGCACTACATTATGGCCCCTCATTCCCTATACAGGGCACTACATTATGGCCCCTCACTCCCTATATAGGGCACTACATTATGGCCCCTCATTCCCTATACAGGGCACTACATTATGGCCCCTTACTCCCTATATAGGGCACTACATTATGGCCCCTCATTCCCTATATAGGGCACTACATTATGGCCCCTTACTCCCTATATAGGGCACTACATTATGGCCCCTCACTCCTTATATAGGGCACTACATTATGGCCCCTCATTCCCTATACAGGGCACTACATTATGGCCCCTCATTCCCTATACAGGGCACTACATTATGGCCCCTCATTCCCTATATAGGGCACTACATTATGGCCCCTCATTCCCTATACAGGGCACTACATTATGGCCCCTCATTCCCTATATAGGGCACTACATTATGGCCCCTCATTCCCTATATAGGGCACTACATTATGGCCCCTCATTCCCTATACAGGGCACTACATTATGGCCCCTCACTCCCTATATAGGGCACTACATTATGGCCCCTCATTCCCTATACAGGGCACTACATTATGGCCCCTTACTCCCTATATAGGGCACTACATTATGGCCCCTCATTCCCTATATAGGGCACTACATTATGGCCCCTTACTCCCTATATAGGGCACTACATTATGGCCCCTCACTCCTTATATAGGGCACTACATTATGGCCCCTCATTCCCTATACAGGGCACTACATTATGGCCCCTCATTCCCTATACAGGGCACTACATTATGGCCCCTCATTCCCTATATAGGGCACTACATTATGGCCCCTCATTCCCTATACAGGGCACTACATTATGGCCCCTCATTCCCTATACAGGGCACTACATTATGGCCCCTCATTCCCTATATAGGGCACTACATTATGGCCCCTCATTCCCTATACAGGGCACTACATTATGGCCCCTCACTCCCTATATAGGGCACTACATTATGGCCCCTTACTCCCTATATAGGGCACTACATTATGGTCCCTTACTCCCCATATAGGGCACTACATTATGGCCCCTTACTCCCTCACCTCGTTATAGAAGTGTACAGTGTAGTCCCCCCTCACCTCGTTATAGAAGAAGTGCACGGTGTGATTGTTCAGTTTGAGTGACAGGGTCTTCAGGAAGGAGATATAATAGGCCATGATCTCCTCGTCTGAGAAGTCAAACTTGTGAACGATGATGGAGTTAACGTGGTTGTTGGACAGCAGGTAATCTAGAGGAGGAGAAAACAGTCATACCACACAAATATCTGATTCAGGCTGATTCAAACTCTGGGGCATCTAAACCACAGGTTGCCAGTGTGTGTGTGTGTGTGTGTGTGTGTGTGTGTGTGTGTGTGTGTGTGTGTGTGTGTGTGTGTGTGTGCGTGCGTGCGTGCGTGTACTCACAGAGCGATGTCTCGTGGCTGATATTCTCAAACAGGATGTTGAGTGTCTGGAGCAGCTGGACGCAGACGTAACGACCGGACTTCTGACGGAGGATATTCAGGAAGAACGCAAACATATTCTTCTCCAGGAAGAAGCTGAGAACAGAGTAGAGGAGAGTAGAGCAGAATAACGTAGATTTAAGTAGAGTACAGTATACAATAGAGGAATAGAATAGCGTTTAATAGAATAACGTAGAGTACCGTATACAATAGAGAGGAGTAGAGTAGAGTACAGTATACAATAGAGAGGAGTAGAGTAGAGTACAGTATACAATAGAGAGGAGTAGAGTAGAGTACAGTATACAATAGAGAGGAGTAGAGTAGAGTACAGTATACAATAGAGAGGAGTAGAGTAGAGTAGAGCAGAATAACGTAGATTTAAGTAGAGTACAGTATACAATAGAGGAATAGAATAGCGTTTAATAGAATAACGTAGATTTAAGTAGAGTACAGTATACAATAGAGAGGAGTAGAGTAGAGTACAGTATACAATAGAGAGGAGTAGAGTAGAGTACAGTATACAATAGAGAGGAGTAGAGTAGAGTACAGTATACAATAGAGAGGAGTAGAGTAGAGTACAGTATACAATAGAGAGGAGTAGAGTAGAGTACAGTATACAATAGAGAGGAGTAGAGTAGAGTACAGTATACAATAGAGAGGAGTAGAGTAGAGTACAGTATACAATAGAGAGGAGTAGAGTAGAGTACAGTATACAATAGAGAGGAGTAGAGTAGAGTACAGTATACAATAGAGAGGAGTAGAGTAGAGTACAGTATACAATAGAGAGGAGTAGAGTAGAGTACAGTATACAATAGAGAGGAGTAGAGTAGAGTACAGTAGAATAAAATAGAGTCATGGTTAAAGTCTTACTCGAAGACGGAGCTGTCGTTCTGGTCTCCCCAGATGAGTATCTCAGTGATGGAGCGGATGGTCTCCACCAGCAAGTTCCTGTTGCTGTCTGTTACTGTCGTGTTCTTAGTTAGGACATGGTACATATACCTAGAGGGAGGAGAGAGGAGGGAGGAGAGGAGGGGGGAGGAGGGAGAGGAGGGGGGAGGGAGAGGAGAGGAGGGGGGAGGGAGAGGAGAAGGGAGGGAGAAGAGAGGGGAGGGAGAAGAGAGGGGAGGGAGAGGAGAGGAGGGGGGAGGAGAGGAGGGGGGAGGGAGAAGAGGAGGGAGGAGAGGAGGGGGGAGGGAGAGGAGAGGAGAGGGGGAGAGGAGGGAGAGGAGGGAGAGAGGAGGGTGGAGGGAGAGGAGAGGAGGGGGGAGGGAGAGGAGGGGGGAGGGAGAGGAGAGGGGGAGAGGAGGGAGGAGAGAGAAGGGAGGGAGAGAGAAGGGAGGGAGAAGAGGGAGGGAGGGAGGCAGGGAGGGAGAGAGAAGAGAAGAGAGGAGGGAGAAGAGGAGGGAGGAGAGAGGAGGGAAGGAGGGGAGGAGAGGGAGGGAGGGAAGAGGAGGGAGGGAGGAGGGAGGGAGGGAGGGAGGGAGGGAGGAGAGGAGGGAGGGAGGAGGAGGGAGGGAGGGAAGAGGAGGGAGGGAGGGAGGAGGAGGGAGGGAGGGAGGGAGGGAAGAGGAGGGAGGAGGGAGGGAAGAGGAGGGAGGGAGGGAAGAGGAGGGAAGAAGGGAGGGAGGGAGGGAGGGAGGGAGGGAGGGAGGGAGGGAGGAGGGGAAGGGGGAGGGAGGGAGGGAAGAGGAGGGAGGGAAGAGGGAGGGAGGGAAGAGGGAGGGAGGGAGGGGAGGGAGGCAGGCAGGGAGGCAGGCAGGGAGGGATGAGAGGAGATGGACAATGTTAGAAAACAGGTTGCTTTTCAGTAAAATGTGTGGTGGCTATACTGCACTGTCAATTTGAACTGGCACACCCACTCTGGAAGACGGAATATGACTAGCTTAGCAACACATAGACGGGATGGTATGGACTCATACACTAACGTTAGTATATCTAGCCGTCATCAAGTAATGACACCCATCATGTAGCTAGCTAGCTAGCTAACGTTAGTATATCTAGCTGTTATCAAGTAATGACACCCATCATGTAGTTAGCTAGCTAGCTAACGTTAGTATATCTAGCTGTTATCAAGTAATGACACCCATCATGTAGCTAGCTAGCTGGCTAAAGTTAGTATATCTAGCTGTTATCAAGTAATGACACCCATCATGTAGTTAGCTAGCTAACGTTAGTAGATCTAGCTGTTATCAAGTAATGACACCCATCATGTAGCTAGCTAGCTAACGTTAGTATATCTAGCTGTTATCAAGTAATGACACCCATCATGTAGTTAGCTAGCTAACGTTAGTAGATCTAGCTGTTATCAAGTAATGACACCCATCATGTAGCTAGCTAGCTAGCTAACGTTAGTATATCTAGCTGTTATCAAGTAATGACACCCATCATGTAGCTAGCTAGCTAACGTTAGTAGATATAGCTGTTCTCAAGTAATGACACCCATCATGTAGCTAGCTAGCTAGCTAACGTTAGTATATCTAGCTGTTATCAAGTAATGACACCCATCATGTAGCTAGCTAGCTAACGTTAGTAGATCTAGCTGTTATCAAGTAATGACACCCATCATGTAGCTAGCTAGCTAACGTTAGTAGATATAGCTGTTCTCAAGTAATGACACCCATCATGTAGCTAGCTAGCTAACGTTAGTAGATCTAGCTGTTATCAAGTAATGACACCCATCATGTAGCTAGCTAGCTAACGTTAGTATATCTAGCTGTTATCAAGTAATGACACCCATCATGTAGCTAGCTAGCTAGCTAACGTTAGTATATCTAGCTGTTATCAAGTAATGACACCCATCATGTAGCTAGCTAGCTAACGTTAGTATATCTAGCTGTTATCAAGTAATGACACCCATCATGTAGCTAGCTAGCTAACGTTAGTATATCTAGCTGTTATCAAGTAATGACACCCATCATGTAGTTAGCTAGCTAGCTAACGTTAGTATATCTAGCTGTTATCAAGTAATGACACCCATCATGTAGTTAGCTAGCTAGCTAACGTTAGTATATCTAGCTGTTATCAAGTAATGACACCCATCATGTAGCTAGCTAGCTAACGTTAGTATATCTAGCTGTTATCAAGTAATGACACCCATCATGTAGCTAGCTAGCTAACGTTAGTATATCTAGCTGTTATCAAGTAATGACACCCATCATGTAGCTAGCTAGCTGGCTAACGTTAGTATATCTAGCTGTTATCAAGTAATGACACCCATCATGTAGTTAGCTAGCTAGCTAACGTTAGTAGCAGTCATATACATCTGACAATGTTCACAGAGTTCTGACAAGGAAACTACAGTAACGTTAGGTAGCTAACGTATTTGGTTTACAGTACTATCTAGTAGCCTGATCGGGCATAGCTAACTGGATTAGCTAGGTATGCTAACAATGTAACGTTAGCTTAGTAAACAATCAGGGTTAGCTGGCTAACTCGCTACGGGTTGCCATCATTCGACCAAACAGTTGCGTTTTGCAACGGAAACAATCGTTTAAATTGGACATGTTCAGGTATGTTCCGTTTTGCTCCCGTTTAAGTAACGTTTTGCAACAGAACAAGCGTAATGAATACACCCCGGGTAACCTTAGCAATTATGCTAGTTACTTACTTGAGATGGTCCAGGGAATGAATATTTTTTGTTTTTCCCTGCCCTCCCCCCCAACTCCGTGACCGACCGAACATAGCTGCACTTAAAAAGATGTTGATGCTACTGCCAGATTGTTTTTGCCTGTTATATATCAATCCATCACGTCCATATATCCCGTACAAGGTGTCCAATATATAAGCTAACAAAATATCGAGCTAACCAAATAGCTCTCTGGCTAACGAAACGAGAAGAGGACATTCCGAACGTAGCTAGCGAGGAACAACGCGTTACGTAACAGGTTTAGCGCCAGGGAGTTTGGGACTTGTAGTTTCTTTGTTGAGTTTCGATAGCACAATTTCATGTAAATGACATTTTAAAAAAACTACAAATCCCCAACGGTTTTTTTTGGGGGGGGAATAACAAAACCACGTTCAACAATTCAGTGACATTGATTGGTCTTCATCTTACAAGGAGGAACACCAACAGCCAATGAAATACCAATGCGAGGAGCCCATCGACGCAAAAACGTAACAAACAGCAACGATGAAAAAAGGCGGGATCAATGTGATCGATGTCTCAGTTTGACCATTCACAGGACAGTATGTTGTGTGGTGAACCAATCAAATGCTTAAGCTATATAGACGTATTGGGTACTGTTTTGACCGTAAAGGTCGGACTGTTTTGATGCAGTTCGCGGAAATGTTGACATGAAAATTGTAACGGGAGGTCTGATTATCGAGTGTATTTCCATCGACAGAACATATTCCTGTATAATAGAAATCACGTTATAGTCGTTTGGCCGGTAATAGCTAGCCACGTTCAACTGTTTTTAGCCGTTAGCTAGCCATGTTGCAGATAACGCATCGAGCCAACACTGTGTTTACATGAACTAGCGGTGTCGAGCTGAACGGGTTTTTTTTGTACCTCCTAACTAATGTCTATCGCTAGATAGCTGTGCTATTGCTAAGCTGGCATTTTCAGGACGAATCATTGCTGTCACCGCAGAAATGGACACTCCAAAATACACTGTTCATGTTACTGCTAGCCTCCGAGCAATGACATTGCCTCCTGTCCTTATCAACATAGCTGAGCTAAACTTTCCGGTTTAGTTTTTCTATGACACTCAACTTATACTCGACTAGATTCGTTGGAATCGCTCCTCAACGAACTATCCTATATGTTTTATCTGGGCCTGTTTTTTGTGAACGTTTTAATCCTATACTATGCCTTTCTAATGGAATACATCGTCTTGAATGTGGGGATAGTGTTTCTACCGGAAGATATGGACCAGGCGCTGGTGGATCTAGGTGTACTATCTGACCCGGCCTCTGTCCCTTACGACACGGACACAGAACTCGATGTGTTCGAGAGGTATCTGGAGTGAGCTGGGCCCAGGGTTAGAGAGGTATCTGGAGTGAGCTGGGCCCAGGGTTAGAGAGGTATCTGGAGTGAGCTGGACCCAGGGTTAGAGAGGTATCTGGAGTGAGCTGGGCCCAGGGCTAGAGAGGTATCTGGAGTGAGCTGGGCCCAGGGTTAGAGAGGTATCTGGAGTGAGCTGGTCCCAGGGTTAGAGAGGTATCTGGAGTGAGCTGGACCCAGGGCTAGAGAGGTATCTGGAGTGAGCTGGACCCAGGGCTAGAGAGGTATCTGGAGTGAGCTGGGCCCAGGGCTAGAGAGGTATCTGGAGTGAGCTGGGCCCAGGGTTAGAGAGGTACCTGGAGTGAGCTGGGCCCAGGGTTAGAGAGGTATCTGGAGTGAGCTGGGCCCAGGGTTAGAGAGGTATCTGGAGTGAGCTGGACCCAGGGTTAGAGAGGTACCTGGAGTGAGCTGGGCCCAGGGCTAGAGAGGTACCTGGAGTGAGCTGGGCCCAGGGCTAGAGAGGTATCTGGAGTGAGCTGGACCCAGGGTTAGAGAGGTACCTGGAGTGAGCTGGGCCCAGGGCTAGAGAGGTATCTGGAGTGAGCTGGGCCCAGGGTTAGAGAGGTATCTGGAGTGAGCTGGACCCAGGGTTAGAGAGGTATCTGTGGAGTGAGCTGGGCCCAGGGCTAGAGAGGTATCTGGAGTGAGCTGGGCCCAGGGTTAGAGAGGTATCTGGAGTGAGCTGGACCCAGGGTTAGAGCGGTATCTGGAGTGAGCTGGACCCAGGGTTAGAGAGGTATCTGGAGTGAGCTGGGCCCAGGGTTAGAGAGGTACCTGGAGTGAGCTGGGCCCAGGGCTAGAGAGGCAGAGAGAAGTCCCGGGGTTGAACTGGACTCCTACCGAACTGTGATGATGATGATGATGATGATGGGAGAGGCTGATACTGGAAACTCCAGGAGGAGGATGGTGGCTTGGAGCAACATTGGCTGCTGGATGAAAGAGTAAGGAGAGATGGAATGATGATGACTGTTTTCTGCTGCAGTGATGCCAGGGGTTTGTTTGAATTGGGTTGGGCCTTCATCTCAACCCTGTAACATCCCTGTCTGTCCTCTGTTGTAGAGAGACTGGTAACATCCCTGTCTATCCTCTATGTTGTAGAGAGACTGGTAACATCCCTGTCTATCCTCTATGTTGTAGAGAGGCTGTAACATCCCTGTCTATCCTCTATGTTGTAGAGAGACTGGTAACATCCCTGTCTATCCTCTATGTTGTAGAGAGACTGGTAACATCCCTGTCTATCCTCTATGTTGTAGAGAGGCTGTAACATCCCTGTCTATCCTCTATGTTGTAGAGAGGCTGTAACATCCCTGTCTATCCTCTGTTGTAGAGAGACTAACATCCCTGTCTATCCTCTGTTGTAGAGAGACTGGTAACATCCCTGTCTATCCTCTATGTTGTAGAGAGACTGGTAACATCCCTGTCTATCCTCTATGTTGTAGAGAGACTGTAACATCCCTGTCTATCCTCTATGTTGTAGAGAGGATCAACCCTGTAACATCCCTGTCTGTCCTCTATGTTGTAGAGAGACGGGTAACATCCCTGTCTGTCCTCTATGTTGTAGAGAGACTGGTAACATCCCTGTCTATCCTCTATGTTGTAGAGAGGCTGGTAACATCCCTGTCTATCCTCTATGTTGTAGAGAGGCTGGTAACATCCCTGTCTATCCTCTATGTTGTAGAGAGACTGTAAACATCCCTGTCTGTCCTCTATGTTGTAGAGAGACTGGTAACATCCCTGTCTATCCTCTATGTTGTAGAGAGACTGGTAACATCCCTGTCTATCCTCTATGTTGTAGAGAGGCTGGTAACATCCCTGTCTATCCTCTATGTTGTAGAGAGGCTGGTACATCCCTGTCTATCCTCTATGTTTGTAGAGAGACTGGTAACATCCCTGTCTATCCTCTATGTTGTAGAGAGACTGGTAACATCCCTGTCTATCCTCTATGTTGTAGAGAGGCTGGTAACATCCCTGTCTATCCTCTATGTTGTAGAGAGGCTGGTAACATCCCTGTCTATCCTCTATGTTGTAGAGAGGCTGGTAACATCCCTGTCTATCCTCTATGTTGTAGAGAGACTGGTAACATCCCTGTCTATCCTCTATGTTGTAGAGAGACTCTAACATCCCTGTCTATCCTCTATGTTGTAGAGAGACTGGTAACATCCCTGTCTATCCTCTATGTTGTAGAGAGACTGTAACATCCCTGTCTATCCTCTATGTTGTAGAGAGACTGTAACATCCCTGTCTATCCTCTATGTTGTAGAGAGACTGGTAACATCCCTGTCTATCCTCTATGTTGTAGAGAGACTAACATCCCTGTCTATCCTCTATGTTGTAGAGAGGCTGGTAACATCCCTGTCTATCCTCTATGTTGTAGAGAGACTGTAACATCCCTGTCTATCCTCTATGTTGTAGAGAGACTGGTAACATCCCTGTCTATCCTCTATGTTGTAGAGAGACTGTAACATCCCTGTCTATCCTCTATGTTGTAGAGAGACTGTAACATCCCTGTCTGTCCTCTATGTTGTAGAGAGGCTGGTAACATCCCTGTCTATCCTCTATGTTGTAGAGAGACTGTAACATCCCTGTCTATCCTCTGTTGTAGAGAGGCTGGTAACATCCCTGTCTGTCCTCTATGTTGTAGAGAGACTGTAACATCCCTGTCTGTCCTCTATGTTGTAGAGAGACTGTAACATCCCTGTCTATCCTCTATGTTGTAGAGAGACTGGTAACATCCCTGTCTATCCTCTATGTTGTAGAGAGGCTGTAACATCCCTGTAACATCCCTGTCTATCCTCTATGTTGTAGAGAGACTGTAACATCCCTGTCTATCCTCTGTTGTAGAGAGACCGGTAACATCCCTGTCTATCCTCTGTTGTAGAGAGACTGTAACATCCCTGTAACATCCCTGTCTATCCTCCATGTTGTAGAGAGACTGTAACATCCCTGTCTATCCTCTATGTTGTAGAGAGGCTGGTAACATCCCTGTCTATCCTCTGTGTTGTAGAGGCTGGTAACATCCCTGTCTATCCTCTATGTTGTAGAGAGGCTGTAACATCCCTGTCTATCCTCTGTTGTAGAGAGACTGTAACATCCCTGTAACATCCCTGTCTATCCTCTATGTTGTAGAGAGGCTGGTAACATCCCTGTCTATCCTCTATGTTGTAGAGAGGCTGGTAACATCCCTGTCTATCCTCTATGTTGTAGAGAGACTGTAACATCCCTGTCTATCCTCTATGTTGTAGAGAGGCTGGTAACATCCCTGTCTATCCTCTATGTTGTAGAGAGACTGTAACATCCCTGTCTATCCTCTATGTTGTAGAGAGGCTGGTAACATCCCTGTCTATCCTCTGTGTTGTAGAGAGGCTGGTAACATCCCTGTCTATCCTCTATGTTGTAGAGAGGCTGGTAACATCCCTGTCTATCCTCTATGTTGTAGAGAGACTGTAACATCCCTGTCTATCCTCTATGTTGTAGAGAGGCTGGTAACATCCCTGTCTATCCTCTATGTTGTAGAGAGACTGTAACATCCCTGTCTATCCTCTATGTTGTAGAGAGGCTGGTAACATCCCTGTCTATCCTCTATGTTGTAGAGAGGCTGGTAACATCCCTGTCTGTCCTCTATGTTGTAGAGAGACGGGTAACATCCCTGTCTATCCTCTGTGTTGTAGAGAGGCTGGTAACATCCCTGTCTATCCTCTATGTTGTACATTAACCTACAGTCCTATAATAAGTACAGACTATTTACTGCCCATCTCTAACATGTGGCCTCTTGTCTTCTCCACAGGTTGTCAAGGCTCAAGACAAGATATCTGGAGAGAGTCAGAACCAACAGTGGGCATAGACAGACAGACACAGACAGACAGACACAGACAGACAGACAGACAGACAGACAGACAGACAGACAGACAGACAGACAGACAGACAGGAAGGACAATTCACAGCGGAGTTACAGCTGCCTGTCAGAACTGTGTAACTGGCCAATCAACAAGCAGAACTGTCTAATTGGCCAATCAACAAGCAGAACTGTCTAATTGGCCAATCAACAAGCAGAACTGTCTAATTGGCCAATCAACAAGCAGAACTGTGTAACTGGCCAATCAACAAGCAGAACTGTGTAACTGGCCAATCAACAAGCAGAACTGTCTAACTGACCAATCAACAAGCAGAACTGTGTAACTGGCCAATCAACAAGCAGCACTGTCTAACTGGCCAATCAACAAGCAGCACTGTCTAACTGGCCAATCAACAAGCAGAACTGTCTAACTGGCCAATCAACAAGCAGAACTGTCTAACTGGCCAATCAACAAGCAGAACTGTCTAATTGGCCAATCAACAAGCAGAACTGTCTAACTGACCAATCAACAAGCAGAACTGTCTAATTGGCCAATCAACAAGCAGAACTGTCTAATTGGCCAATCAACAAGCAGAACTGTCTAACTGGCCAATCAACAAGCAGAACTGTAACTGGCCAATCAACAAGCAGAACTGTAACTGGCCAATCAACAAGCAGAACTGTCTAACCGGCCAATCAACAAGCAGACCTGTCTAATTGTGGCCAATCAACAAGCAGAACATTGAGCGATCAGGGGACAACGTCTTACTAACTCTGGATCAGTCAACCTGACTGGACTGTAGTGCTCACTAACTCTGGTCCTGTAGAACTGCCCTGGGATCAGTCAACCTGACTGGACTGTAGTGCTCACTAACTCTGGTCCTGTAGAACTGCCCTGGGATCAGTCAACCTGACTGGACTGTAGTGCTCACTAACTCTGGTCCTGTAGAACTGCCCTGGGATCAGTCAACCTGACAGGACAGGACTGTAGTGCTCACTAACTCTGGCCCTGTAGAACTGACCTGGGATCAGTCAACCTGGCAGGACTGTAGTGCTCACTAACTCTGGCCCTGTAGAACTGACCTCGGATCAGTCAACCTGACAGGACAGGAAGTGACCTTTAGATCGGTGCCTGTAGAGTCTAGAGGCAGCTTTGCTCTGACTCTCTCAAAGGGGGGAGGAGAGTCTATGTTCATGTTGTCTCTGGTGTCTGCCAATCAATAATCAATAATACTGTATCAGCTTGGTCCTGATCAATAATCCACCACAGACCAGCTGCTGGCTGCTTCACTGCCCCCCCCCCCCCCCCCCCCCCCCCCCCCCCCCCCCCCCCCCCCCCCCCCCCCCCGGCTAACATCTCCCAGCGAGCATTGGGCTGGACGGCGGAAGTATCTGGTGACTTGACAGCTAATGTCAATCGGTCTCTATGCTATAACAGTTCATAAGGGGGTTTATAATGCAGTGTTGTTCCTCTCCTCAGTCGGCTTTGTATTATAATGGAGGCGGAGGAGTCTCACCCCAACCACCTGTAGATGGCAGTTACACCCCCACCTGGGGGGGGGGGACGACACCCAGGGCCCCCCCCCCCCCACGCACGGCAGCCATTTTAAACCAAAACGTTCAGCAGCACACATCAGCTGATAGTAGAGAGGTGAGGAGGACCCCTCTTCATCATCATCATCATCAAGACACCCAGCACCAGCCTTCACACCCTCTTCATCATCATCATCATTATGACACCCAGCACCAGCCTTCACACCCTCTTCATCATCATCATCATCAAGACACCCCAGCACCAGCCTTCACACCCTCTTCATCATCATCATCATCAAGACACCCCAGCACCAGCCTTCACACCCTCTTCATCATCATCATCATTATGACACCCAGCACCAGCCTTCACACCCTCTTCATCATCATCATCATCATCATCAAGACACCCCAGCACCAGCCTTCACACCCTCTTCATCATCATCATCATTATGACACCCAGCACCAGCCTTCACACCCTCTTCATCATCATCATTAAGACACCCAGCACCAGCCTTCACACCCTCTTCATCATCATCATCATTATGACACCCAGCACCAGCCTTCACACCCTCTTCATCATCATCATTAAGACACCCAGCACCAGCCTTCACACCCTCTTCATCATCATCATCATTACGACATCCTGCACCAGCCTTCACACCCTCTTCATCATCATCATCAAGACACCCAGCACCAGCCTTCACACCCTCTCTAACCCTTCTCACCCCTTCACAGAGGAGGACCTGCACAGTGTGTTATAAGGAGCTATGACGTGTTATAAGGAGCTATAACGTGTTATAAGGCGCTATAACGTGTTATAACCTATGACGTGTTTTAAGAAGCTATGATGTGTTATAAGGAGCTATGACGTGTTATACGGAGCTATGACATGTTATAACCTATGACGTGTTTTAAGAAGCTATGATGTGTTATAAGGAGCTATGACTTGTTATAAGAAGCTATGACTTGTTATAAGGAGCTATGACGTGTTATAAGGAGCTATGACGTGTTATAAGAAGCTATGACTTGTTATAAGGAGCTATGACGTGTTATAAGGAGCTATGACGTGTTATAAGAAGCTATGACTTGTTATAACCCATGTGTTACAACCCATGACGTGTTATAAGGAGCTATGACGTGTTATAAGAAGCTATGACGTGTTATAAGAAGCTATAAGCGTTCATAAAGTGGTTGATATTCCAATGCATATTTAATAAACCATCGATGAGTGGATGAACATGAGTTTCTGTCAACCTTTTTTCTAAATCATTTTCCAATTAACACAGATAGATACAAGTTCAGGAAGACGTCTTTCTATTGTTGTCATGTCTACAGCTGTAGGTCTCCTGTATTCTATGGCCGAAGACCCCCCCCCCCTCCCCTCCCCATGGTAGTCAACTGGCGGACTACGGACCGGATCCGGACCCAGAACGGGGTCAATACGGACCGCGGGTCTCCTCCCTTTTTTACTTAAGTTCAGGCTTCGGTCCTTGTATCATATAAACACACATAAAACATGGAAGAATGTGTAGAAATACAGGAAATGAGGTTTAAAATGTCCCCCCCCAAAAAAAAAAATCTCTGCCCCATTCAAGATGGATACAATTGCACCTTTTAAAACTGCACGATTTTCTCTCCGCCCAACAAGAGGGGTGTTGAAAGTTTGGGATTGCAGCGGCTGCGAGGTGGGGGGTTTGTTACCACGTCGATAAATTACATAATCCATCCTGACCTTTTCAAATAGTTTTCGAGTGCCCCTGGCCAAGACGATCATCAAGGATAGCTTGTTCACTACGCTACCATCTAGAAGGTCTTCCATGACCTCAGCCCCCCCCCCCCTGTTGTAATGGTCGTCGTAATGGATGGACCAAGGTGCAGCGGGCTGAGTGCTCATATTTCAGTTTTTATGTGAACACTTAATAAACAAAACAAGAAAACGATAAACGGACGACAAACAGTCTTGCAGGCAACACACAGCTATGAAAAAAAAACACTCCCACTAATCCCATGACAAACACTTTCCTATTTATAGGACCTTCAATCAGAGGTAACGATAGACAGCTGCCTCCAATTGAAGGCCCCCAACCCCAATTACCTAAACATAGAAATAGAAATGACTAGACAGAACATAGAAATACACTAACATAGAACAATGACAAAAAAAACCCGGAACACATAAACCAAACACCCCTCTACATACACACATCCCAAACCATATAAAACAAATACCCCCCTGCCACTTCCTGACCAAACTATAATAACAAATAACCACTTTACTGGTCAGAACGTGACACCTGTATTTTAGTCCTGGTTCATCCCATATAACTACTGCTGTCCACTTCATATGTATATACTGTATTCTATATAACTACTGCTGTCTACTTCATATGTATATACTGTATTCTAGTCATGGTTCATCCTATATAACTACTGCTGTCCACTTCATATGTATATACTGTATTCTATATAACTACTGCTGTCTACTTCATATGTATATACTGTATTCTATATAAATACTGCTGTCTACTTCATATGTATATACTGTATTCTATATAACTACTGCTGTCTACTTCATATGTATATACTGTATTCTATATAAATACTGCTGTCCACTTCATATGTATATACTGTATTCTATATAACTACTGCTGTCCACTTCATATGTATATACTGTATTCTAGTCATGGTTTATCCTATATAACTACTGCTGTCCACTTCATATGTATATACTGTATTCTATATAAATACTGCTGTCTACTTCATATGTATATACTGTATTCTATATAACTACTGCTGTCCACTTCATATGTATATACTGTATTCTATATAACTACTGCTGTCCACTTCATATGTATATACTGTATTCTAGACATGGTTCATCCTATATAACTACTGCTGTCCACTTCATATGTATATACTGTATTCTAGTCCTGGTTTATCCTATATAACTACTGCTGTCTACTTCATATGTATATACTGTATTCTATATAACTACTGCTGTCTACTACATATGTATATACTGTATTCTATATAACTACTGCTGTACACACCTTTTCTATTCATATACTGTCTATAAACACCATTGTATACATACAGTGTAAATATATTTATATTCCGGACTCTGACGTTTGTTCGTTCTGATATTTCTTAAACATTTTTTTTTTGGGGGGGGGGTGTGTATTGTTAGATATTACTGCACTGTTGGAGCTAGAAACACAAGCATCTCACTACACCTGAGATAACATCTGATAACTATGTGTACCGGGACCAATACAAATAGAGCCTGAGTTATTGTGTAGTATTCTGAATGTGCTGCACTGGCTGCTTTGATCCACTAGGGGGAGATGTAACTGTGTCTATGGACGGACTGGAGTCCTGTAGGTGATAGGATTCTGAATGTGCTGCACTGGCTGCTTTGATCCACTAGGGGGAGATGTAACTGTGTCTATGGACGGACTGGAGTCCTGTTCACTATAGGAGTCTGACTGTATGAGGACAGGTGAGACATCAGAGGTGACCTAACGTTGTTCACTATAGGAGTCATCGGGACGGGTAAACATCAGAGGTGACCTAACGTTGTTCACTATAGGAGTCATCAGGACAGGTAAACATCAGAGGTGACCTAGCGTTGGCTAAAAGAGTCATATCAGGACAGGTAAACATCAGAGGTGACCTAGCGTTGGCTAAAAGAGTCATATCAGGACAGGTAAACATCAGAGGTGACCTAACGTTGGTAAACAAAAGCATGAGCTGATACACAGGTGCTGACTAACGAAGATTAAAACCGTATGAAAATAAAGAGCTCTATTCAATCCGCTGAAGCCTCACAGATTGCGAGATAGAAATTTTAAAAGGGGAATTCCCCGTTGAGCCGACATATGCAGTGTTTATCGTGAATGCAGTCTACGGCCTGCAGGGAAACATTGCCTTTAAATTTCAATCAGGAAGTAACGCTGAACTTTCCCAACACTCCCTCAGCACATTCAGAAAGTTATTCAGAGGCCTTGACTTTTTCCACATTTTGTGGAAAAAATTGGATTAAATAAATACAAATCTTCATCGATCTACACACAATACACCAATAATGACAAAGCGTAAAACAGGTTTTCAGAAATTGTTTGCGAATGTATTTAAAACAAATAATAAATAGAAATACTTTATTTACATCAGTATTCAGACCCTTTTGTTATGAGACTCGAAATGGAGCTCAGGTGCTTCCTGTTTCCAGTGATCATCCTTGAGATGTTTCCTCTTGTCAAGGCGTGTGTGTAGGTGGCAGAGAAGTCAAGCGCAGGAGAAACAAGCTTGGTGGAACTGGAGTAGTTTAATAAATTAAAAAACAAACTTCAAAAACCAAAGTACAATAAAAAAGGAAACATGGGTAAAAAAAAAACCTGTTGCGCACCACAATGACAACACAAAACAACAAACAATCTCTGACAAGGACATGAGGGGAAACAAAGGGTTAAATACACAACATGTAATGAATGGGATTGGAACCAGGTGTGTAGGAAGACAAGACAAAACCAATGGAAAATGGATCAATGATGGCTAGAAGACCGGTGACGTCGACCGCCGAGCACCGCCCGAACAAGGAGGGGCATCGACTTCGGCAGAAGTCGTGACAGTACCCCCCCCCCCGACGCGCGGCTCCAGCAGTGCGTCGACACCGGCCTCAGGGACGACCCGGAGGACGAGGCGCAGGGCGATCCGGATGGAGACGATGGAACTCTCGCAGCATGGAATGATCTAACACGTCCTCCACCGGAACCCAGCATCTCCTCTTCGGACCGTACCCCTCCCAGTCCACGAGGTACTGAAGGCCCCTCGCCAGACGTCTCGAATCCAGGATGGATCGAACGGAGTACGCCGGGGCCCCCTCGATGTCCAGAGGGGGCGGAGGAACCTCCCGCACCTCAGACTCCTGGAGCGGGCCAGCCACCACTGGCCTGAGGAGAGACACATGGAACGAGGGGTTAATGCGGTAATGGGGGGGAAGCTGTAACCTGTAACATACCTCGTTCACTCTCCTCAGGACTTTAAACGGCCCCACAAACCGCGGACCCAGCTTCCGGCAGGGCAGGTGGAGGGGAACCTCACTGTTTTGATGGTCTGTGCCAACTTTCTGGCACCGCACGGCGCGCTGAAGGTGGACGTGAGCGGTTTCCCAGGTTTCCTCCGCGCGCCGGAACCAGTCGTCCACTGCAGGAGCTTTGGTCTGACTCTGATGCCAAGGGGCCAGAACCGGATGATACCCCTGGAACTTACCCCTGGGTAGGTGTCTAGGAACCTTGCACTGGGCGCACACCGAGCAGGAGGAAACATAAACCCTCACGTCCTTAGCTAAGGTGGGCCAGCAGTACTTCCCACTAAGACAGCGCATCGTCCGACCGATCCCAGGATGACCAGAGGAGGGTGACGTGTGAGCCCAGTAGATCAATCGGTCGCGGACAGCAGACGGAACTTACAGATGCCCAGCTGGACACTGAGGGGGAACGGGCTCTGCACGTGACGCCCGCTCAATGTCCGCGTCCAGCTCCCATACTACCGGTGCCACCAAACAAGAGGCTGGGAGTGGGATCCATGGACCGCTCCTCTGTGTCATACAGCCGGGACAGTGCGTCTGCCTTGACGTTCTGAGAGCCTGGTCTGTAAGAGAGGGTAAACACAAAACGGGTGAAAAACATGGCCCACCTTGCCTGGCGAGAATTCAGTCTCCTCGCCTCCCGGATGTACTCCAGATTGCGGTGGTCAGTCCAGATGAGAAAAGGGTGTTTAGCCCCCTCAAGCCAATGTCTCCACCCCTTCAAGGCCTTGACGACAGCCAACAGCTCCCGGTCCCCCACATCATAGTTTCACTTCGCCGGGCTGAGCTTCTTAGAGAAGAAGGCACAGGGGCGGAGCTTAGGTGGCGTACCCGAACGCTGAGAGAGCACAGCTCCTATCCCAGCCTCAGATGCATCCACCTCCACTATGAATTGCAAAGAGGGATCCGGATGAGCCAACACAGGAACCGAGGTAAACAGAGCCTTCAGGTGCCTAAAAGCCTTGTCCGCCCCAGCTGACCACTGCAAGCGCACCGGACCCCCCTTCTGCAGTGAGGTAATGGGAGCAGCTACCTGACCAAAACCCCGGATAAACCTCCGGTAGTAATTGGCAAACCCTAAAAATCGCTGCACCTCCTTTACCGTGGTGGGAGTCGGCCAATTACGCACGGCTGCAATGCGGTCACTTTCCATCTCCACTCCTGACGTGGAAAGGCGATAACCTAAAAAGGAGACGGACTGTTGAAAGAACAGGCATTTCTCAGCCTTGACGTACAGGTCATGCTCCAACAGGCGACCAAGCACCCTGCGCACCAGGGACACATACTCGGCGCGTGTAGCGGAGTAAATCAGAATGTCATCGATATACACCACTACACCCTAACCGTGCAGGTCCCTGAAAATCTCATCTACAAAGGATTGGAAGACTGATGGAGCATTCTTTAACCCGTACGGCATGACGAGGTACCCATAATGCCCTGAGGTGGTACTAAACGCTGTCTTCCACTCGTCTCCCTCTCGGATACGCACCAGGTCGTACGCACTCCTGAGATCCAGTTTAGTGAAGAAGAAGCGCCCCCCCCCCCCCCCGTGCATTAACTCAATCGCCGTGGCGATCAGAGGTAGCGGGGTAACTGTACCCCACCGTGATTTGATTGAGACCTCGATAATCAATGCACGGGCGCAGACCTCCATCCTTCTTCTTCACAAAAAAAAAAAGAAACTCGAGGAGACGGGTGAAGTGGAGGACCGAATGTACCCCTGACGCAGGGATTCGGAGACATATGTCTCCATAGCCGCACCTATGGAGCAGAAGGATTTGAGTTCCTGTAAGTTGTTATGATTACACCATGAGTCATTAATCAGGAAGCATACACCCCTGCCCTTCCTCTTCCCAGAGAGGTGTTTATCTCTGTCGACGTGATGCACGGAGAAGCCCGGTGGCTGAACCGATTCCGACAACATATCCCGAGACAGACATTTTTCCGTGAAACAGAGAATGTTACAATCTCTGATGTCTCTCTGGAAGGCAACCCTGGCTCGAATATTATACTACTATACCTGATAGTATAACAGTACATACTGATATTATACTACTATACCTGATAGTATAACAGTAGATACTGATATTATACTACTGTACCTGATAGTATTACAGTAGATACTGATATTATACTACTGTACCTGATAGTATTACAGTAGATACTGATATTATACTACTGTACCTGATAGTATTACAGTAGATGCTGATATTATACTACTGTACCTGATAGTAAAACAGTGTTTGTTTTGGATCACCCAGGTGGGTGGGTTCACTTCCTTCCCATTGGTCCGGAAGTGAACTCTTCACTCACCCCTGTTGATGCAAAACAATCTCCTCCTATGAAAAATTGTCTCTGCGATTTGGTGATCTCTGATAGGCCAGAGAGGAATGTCCTCTGGACGTCTCTTGACTGGCAGACATTCAGATAAATCTGTTTTTAGTCAGAAACAAGGAACAGAAACCTGCTATCAGGAAGTACATATCTCAACAGTAAGGACAGAAATAATCCCGACTGAACCTGTATGTGACAAATATCTCCAATACACTGGTTCTGGTTCTGTAGAGTAGTCTGGTCCAGTTCTATATTAACCATCTCCTCTGTCTATCTCTGGTTCTGTAGAGTAGTCTGGTCCAGTTATATATTAACCATCTCCTCTGTCTATCTCTGGTTCTGGTTCTGTAGAGTAGTCTGGTCCAGTTCTATATTAACCATCTCCTCTGTCTATCTCTGGTTCTGGTTCTGTAGAGTAGTCTGGTCCAGTTCTATATTAACCATCTCCTCTGTCTATCTCTGGTTCTGTAGAGTAGTCTGG
>NW_021822718.1:241553-261553 GCF_901001165.1 Salmo trutta
ACTTCCTCCTATATGTTATCGTGATGGACTTCCTCCTATATGTTATCGTGACGGACTTCCTCCTATATGTTATCGTGACGGACTTCCTCCTACATGTTATCGTGATGGACTTCTTCCTATATGTTATCGTGACGGACTTCCTCCTATATGTTATCGTGACGGACTTCCTCCTATATGTTATCCTCCTATATGTTATCATGATGGACTTCCTCCTATATGTTATCGTGATGGACTTCCTCCTATATGTTATCGTGACGGACTTCCTCCTATATGTTATCGTGACGGACTTCCTCCTATATGTTATCCTCCTGTATGTTATCGTGATGGACTTCCTCCTATATGTTATCGTGACGGACTTCCTCCTATATGTTATCGTGACGGACTTCCTCCTATATGTTATCGTGATGGACTTCCTCCTATATGTTATTGTGATGGACTTCCTCCTATATGTTATCGTGATGGACTTCCTCCTATATGTTATCGTGATGGACTTCCTCCTATATGTTATCGTGACGGACTTCCTCCTATATGTTATCGTGACGGAATTCCTCCTATATGTTATCGTGACGGACTTCCTCCTATATGTTATCGTGACGGACTTCCTCCTATATGTTATCGTGATGGACTTCTTCCTATATGTTATCGTGACTGACTTCCTCCTATATGTTATCGTGATGGACTTCCTCCTATATGTTATCGTGATGGACTTCTTCCTATATGTTATCGTGACGGACTTCCTCCTATATGTTATCGTGACGGACTTCCTCCTATATGTTATCGTGACGGACTTCCTCCTATATGTTATCGTGACGGACTTCCTCCTATATGTTATCGTGATGGACTTCCTCCTATATGTTATCGTGATGGACTTCCTTCTATATGTTATCGTGATGGACTTCCTCCTATATGTTATCCTCCTATATGTTATCGTGATGGACTTCCTCCTATATGTTATCCTCCTATATGTTATCGTGACAGACTTCCTCCTATATGTTATCCTCCTATATGTTATCGTGACAGACTTCCTCCTATATGTTATCGTGATGGACTTCCTCCTATATGTTATCGTGATGGACTTCCTCCTATACGTTATCGTGACGGACTTCCTCCTATATGTTATCGTGACGGACTTCCTCCTATATGTTATCCTCCTATATGTTATCGTGATGGACTTCCTCCTATATGTTATCCTCCTATATGTTATCGTGACAGACTTCCTCCTATATGTTATCCTCCTATATGTTATCGTGACAGACTTCCTCCTATATGTTATCGTGATGGACTTCCTCCTATATGTTATCGTGATGGACTTCCTCCTACACGTTATCGTGACGGACTTCCTCCTATATGTTATCGTGATGGACTTCCTCCTATATGTTATCGTGACGGACTTCCTCCTATATGTTATCCTCCTATATGTTATCGTGATGGACTTCCTCCTATATGTTATCCTCCTATATGTTATCGTGACAGACTTCCTCCTATATGTTATCGTGATGGACTTCCTCCTATATGTTATCGTGATGGACTTCCTCCTATATGTTATCGTGACGGACTTCCTCCTATATGTTATCGTGACGGACTTCCTCCTATATGTTATCCTCCTATATGTTATCGTGATGGACTTCCTCCTATATGTTATCCTCCTATATGTTATCGTGACAGACTTCCTCCTATATGTTATCGTGACAGATTTCCTCCTATATGTTATCCTCCTATATGTTATCGTGACAGACTTCCTCCTATATGTTATCGTGATGGACTTCCTCCTATATGTTATCCTCCTATATGTTATCGTGACGGACTTCCTCCTATATGTTATCCTCCTATATGTTATCGTGACGGACTTCCTCCTATATGTTATCGTGACGGACTTCCTGCTATATGTTATCGTGACGGACTTCCTGCTATATGTTATCGTGACGGACTTCCTCCTATATGTTATCGTGACGGACTTCCTCCAATATGTTATCGTGACGGACTTCCTCCTATATGTTATCGTGACGGACTTCCTACTATATGTTATCGTGACGGACTTCCTGCTATATGTTATCGTGACGGACTTCCTGCTATATGTTATCGTGACGTGATTGTTTCGATGAGTGTCCTACCCCAGACTCTTGATCCATGGACAATCCCTCAGACTGGAAGACAAACTCTGAGCTCCCAGGACTGTGAAACTGTTGTACTTGACACTGCAGACAAACAGGGGGAACAATGAGTCAGACTGTAGCAGTTGGTATGGCAACACAGCTACTGTTCCCATAGCAACAGGGGGTACTACATACGCACTACAGCATCAATACTGCTGTATTACTGCAGTAATGTTTTATGATTCAGACTTACTGCTGTATTACTGCAGTAATGTTTTATGATTCAGACTTACTGCTGTATTACTGCAGTAATGTTTTATGATTCAGACTTACTGCTGTATTACTGCAGTAATGTTTTATGATTCAGACTTACTGCTGTATTACTGCAGTAATGTTTTATGATTCAGACTTACTGCTGTATTACTGCAGTAATGTTTTATGATTCAGACTTACTGCTGTATTACTGCAGTACTGTTTTATAAGTCAGACTTACTGCTGTATTACTGCAGTAATGTTTTATGATTCAGACTTACTGCTGTATTACTGCAGTAATGTTTTATGATTCAGACTTACTGCTGTATTACTGCAGTAATGTTTTATGATTCAGACTTACTGCTGTATTACTGCAATACTGTTTTATGATTCAGACTTACTGCTGTATTACTGCAGTAATGTTTTATGATTCAGACTTACTGCTGTATTACTGCAGTAATGTTTTATGATTCAGACTTACTGCTGTATTACTACAGTAATGTTTTATGATTCAGACTTACTGCGGTAATGTTTTCTGATTCAGACTTACTGCTGTATTACTGCAGTAATGTTTTATGATTCAGACTTACTGCTGTATTACTGCAGTAATGTTTTATGATTCAGACTTACTGCTGTAATGTTTTCTGATTCAGACTTACTGCTGTAATGTTTTATGATTCAGACTTACTGCTGTATTACTGCAGTAATGTTTTATGATTCAGACTTACTGCTGTATTACTACAGTAATGTTTTATGATCCAGACTTACTGCTGTATTACTACAGTAATGTTTTATGATCCAGACTTACTGCTGTATTACTGCAGTAATGTTTTATGATTCAGACTTACTGCTGTATTACTGCAGTAATGTTTTATGATTCAGACTTACTGCTGTATTACTGCAGTAATGTTTTATGATTCAGACTTACTGCTGTATTACTGCAGTAATGTTTTATGATTCAGACTTACTGCTGTATTACTACAGTAATGTTTTATGATCCAGACTTACTGCTGTATTACTACAGTAATGTTTTATGATCCAGACTTACTGCTGTATTACTGCAGTAATGTTTTATGATTCAGACTTACTGCTGTATTACTACAGTAATGTTTTATGATTCAGACTTACTGCTGTATTACTGCATGAATGTTTTATAATTCAGACTTACTGCTGTATTACTGCAGTAATGTTTTATAATTCAGACTTACTGCTGTATTACTGCAGTAATGTTTTATGATTCAGACTTACTGCTGTATTACTACAGTAATGTTTTATGATTCAGACTTACTGCTGTATTACTGCAGTAATGTTTTATAATTCAGACTTACTCCAGGTCACTGAGTGATGTCATCTGAGGTAAGACAGCAGCCAGACTCTCAGCACCCCCGTCAGATATCACATTACTGTACAGACTGGAGAATAGACAGGATTAGACCATCAGATTACAGACTGGAGAATAGACAGGATTAGACTATCAGATTACAGACTAGAGATTAGACAGGATTAGACTATCAGATTACAGACTGGAGAATAGACAGGATTAGACTATCAGATTACAGACTGGATTAGACAGGATTAGACCATCAGATTACAGACTGGAGAATAGACAGGATTAGACTATCAGATTATAGACTGGATTAGACAGGATTAGACCATCAGATTACAGACTGGATTAGACAGGATTAGACCATCAGATTACAGACTGGAGAATAGACAGGATTAGACTATCAGATTACAGACTGGATTAGACAGGATTAGACTATCAGATTACAGACTGGACAATAGACGGGATTAGACTATCAGATTACAGACTGGATTAGACAGGATTAGACCATCAGATTACAGACTGGAGAATAGACAGGATTAGACCATCAGATTACAGACTGGATTAGACAGGATTAGACCATCAGATTACAGACTGGACAATAGACAGGATTAGACCATCAGATTACAGACTGGACAATAGACAGGATTAGACCATCAGATTACAGACTGGACAATAGACAGGATTAGACCATCAGATTACAGACTGGACAATAGACAGGATTAGACCATCAGATTACAGACTGGACAATAGACAGGATTAGACCATCAGATTACAGACTGAACAATAGACGGGATTAGACCATCAGATTACAGACTGAACAATAGACGGGATTAGACCATCAGATTACAGACTGGACAAGAGACAGGATTAGACCATCAGATTACAGACTGGAGAATAGACAGGATTAGACCATCAGATTACAGACTGGATTAGACAGGATTAGACCATCAGATTATAGACTGGACAATAGACAGTGTGTGTGTGTGTGTGTGTGTGTGTGTGTGTGTGTGTGTGTGTGTGTGTGTGTGTGTGTGTGTGTGTGTAGCTGAGACAGTGCAGTGAGGAGAGGGTAGACAGGGTGTGTGTGTGTGTGTGTGTGTGTGTGTGTGTGTGTGTGTACCTGAGACAGTGCAGTGAGGAGAGGGTAGACAGGGTGTGTGTGTGTGTGTACCTGAGACAGTGCAGTGAGGAGAGGGTAGACAGGGTGTGTGTGTGTGTGTGTGTGTGTACCTGAGACAGTGCAGTGAGGAGAGGGTAGACAGGGTGTGTGTGTGTGTGTACCTGAGACAGTGCAGTGAGGAGAGGGTAGACAGGGTGTGTGTGTGTGTGTACCTGAGACAGTGCAGTGAGGAGAGGGTAGACAGGGTGTGTGTGTGTGTGTGTGTGTACCTGAGACAGTGCAGTGAGGAGAGGGTAGACAGGGTGTGTGTGTGTGTGTGTACCTGAGACAGTGCAGTGAGGAGAGGGTAGACAGGGTGTGTGTGTGTGTGTACCTGAGACAGTGCAGTGAGGAGAGGGTAGACAGGGTGTGTGTGTGTGTGTGTGTGTGTGTGTACCTGAGACAGTGCAGTGAGGAGAGGGTAGACAGGGTGTGTGTGTGTGTGTGTACCTGAGACAGTGCAGTGAGGAGAGGGTAGACAGGGTGTGTGTGTGTGTGTACCTGAGACAGTGCAGTGAGGAGAGGGTAGACAGGGTGTGTGTGTGTGTGTGTGTGTGTGTGTACCTGAGACAGTGCAGTGAGGAGAGGGTAGACAGGGTGTGTGTGTGTGTGTACCTGAGACAGTGCAGTGAGGAGAGGGTAGACAGGGCAGGAGCCAGACTCCCTATTCCCTGGTCTCCTATACAGTTCTGGGACAGACTGAGAGAGGAGAAGAGAAGATAGGAGGGGAGGAGAAAGGAGGAGAAAGGAGAGGAGAGGAGGGGAGGAGAAAGGAGGAGAAAGGAGAGGAGGGGAGGAGAAAGGAGGAGAGGAGGGGAGGGGAGGAGAAAGGAGAGGAGAGGAGGAGAAAGGAGGGGAGGGGAGGAGAAGAGAAGAGAAGAGAGGAGGGGAGGAGAAGAGAGGAGAGGAGGAGAAAGGAGGAGAGGAGGGGAGGGGAGGAGAAAGGAGAGGAGAGGAGGAGAAAGGAGAGGAGAGGAGGAGAAAGGAGGGGAGAGGAGGAGAAAGGAGGAGAGGAGGGGAGGGGAGGAGAAAGGAGAGGAGAGGAGGAGAAAGGAGAGGAGAGGAGGAGAAAGGAGGGGAGGGGAGGAGAAAGGAGGAGAGGAGGGGAGGGGAGGAGAAAGGAGAGGAGAGGAGGAGAAAGGAGAGGAGAGGAGGAGAAAGGAGGGGAGAGGAGGAGAAAGGAGGAGAGGAGGGGAGGGGAGGAGAAAGGAGAGGAGAGGAGGAGAAAGGAGAGGAGAGGAGGAGAAAGGAGGGGAGGGGAGGAGAAAGGAGGAGAGGAGGGGAGGGGAGGAGAAAGGAGAGGAGAGGAGGAGAGGAGGGGAGGGGAGGAGAAAGGAGGAGAAAGGAGAGGAGGGGAGGAGAAGAGAGGAGGGGAGGGGAGGAGAAAGGAGAGGAGGGGAGACCATAAAGATTTTTTTTGTATTTTAGTCATTTTTGCAGATGCTCTTATCCAGAGTGACTTACAGTAGTGAATGCATACATTTCATACATTTCTATTTCCTGTGCTGGCCCCCCGTGGGAATCGAACCCACAACCCTGGCGTTGCAAACACCATGCTCTACCAACTGAGCCACAGGAAAGACTATGTGGTTCACAAAAGCACAGTAACTGACTGAATGGTATTGCAGATAGATACTATCTAGGGCAGAGGTCACCAACCTTTACTAGGTCATAATGTCCCTAGAGATCTACAGATAGATACTATCTAGGGCAGAGGTCACCAACCTTTTCTGGGTCATAATGTCCCTAGATAACCCCTCTCCTCCTTTAAAGGTGTTATAAAGGTGTTATAAAGGTGGTTAAGGTGTAACACCTTTAACGCCTTTAACACCTTTAAAACCTTTAACTCCTTTATAACACCTTTAACTCCTTTATAACGCCTTTATAGCACCTTTAACACCTTTAACGCCTTTATAACACCTTCATAACACCTTTAACACCTTCATAACGCCTTTATAACACCTGTATAACACCTTTAACACCATTAACACCTTTAACGCCTTTAAACACCTTTATAACACCTTTATAACACCTTTAACATCTTTAACACCTTTATAACACCTTTAACATCTAACTCCTTCATAACGCCTTTATAACACCTGTATAACACCTTTAACACCATTAACACCTTTAACGCCTTTAAACACCTTTATAACACCTTTATAACACCTTTAACATCTTTAACACCTTTATAACACCTTTAACATCTAACTCCTTCATAACGCCTTTATAACACCTGTATAACACCTTTAACACCTTTATAACACCATTAACACCTTTAACACCTTTATAACACCTTCATAACACCTTTAACACCTAAAATGCCTTTATACCACCTTTAACACCTTAAACACCTTTATATCACCTTTATAACACCTTTATAACACCTTTAACACCTTTAACACCTTTACTGTATAAAACCTTTATTGCACATATAACACCTTTAACGCATTTAACGCCTTTATAACACCTTAAACACCTTTATAACACCTTAAACACCTTTATAACACCTTAAACACCGTTATAACACCTTTAAGGTGTTAAGGTGTTATAACGGTGTTTAAGGTGTTAAGGTGTTATAAAGGTGTTTAAGGTGTTAAGGTGTTATAAAGGTGTTAAGGTGTTATAAAGGTGTTAAGGTGTTATAACGGTGTTTAGGGTGTTAAGGTGTTATAAAGGTGTTAAAGGTGGTATAAAGGTGTTATAAAGTGGTCACAGTACCACATAATAACATGAACTTACTCATTAAAACAGCAGCTCTTTGCTCTATTCATGGTTTTAAAAGTTTTTAAATCTCACAGTATCAACTAAGCTTTATCGTTGTTTTTTACAGATATGTTTGGTAATCTACTAGGAATGCCTTAGTGATGGCCAGCTTGGGGACCACTGATCTACAGAATAGAGAGCTCAGTGATGGACAGGTTGATCTAGAGAGTTCAGTGATGGACAGGTTGATCTAGAGAGCTCAGTGATGGACAGGTCGATCTAGAGAGTAGAGAGCTCAGTGATGGACAGGCTGATCTAGAGACTAGAGAGCTCAGTGATGGACAGGCTGATCTAGAGAGAAGAGAGCTCAGTGATGGACAGGTTGATCTAGACAGTAGAGAGCTCAGTGATGGACAGGTTGATCTAGAGAGTAGAGAGCTCAGTGATGGACAGGTTGATCTAGAAAGAAGAGAGCTCAGTGATGGACAGGTTGATCTAGAGACTAGAGAACTCAGTGTGAAGTTTCTTACTTGATAATCTGCAGAGAGGAGAGAGACACCACAGCTTCAGCCAGACCCTGAGCTCCACTGTCCCCCAGCTTACTGTTCTCCAGACTGGAGAGGGAGACAGAGAGATTAGACCAACAGCATAATAAAGTCAAAGTTGTTGTCCCGTTGTCCTGTGGTCCATCAGTAGCGCTGTACTTACTCCAGGTGATGTAGACTGTGCAAGGCTGGCAGCAGCTCCAGGAGTTTAGGGAGAGCCAGAGGGCCGTTCACTGGCCCCAACCTATACACACACACACACAAACACACTTTCTCAAATCAGTGGTCACTCTTGACTTATTACCTAGTCAAACCAGTGGTAACTCTTGACTTATTACCTAGTCAAATCAGTGGTAACTCTTGACTTATTACCTAGTCAAACCAGTGGTAACTCTTGACTTATTACCTAGTGAAATCAAAGTTTATTGACTTATTACCTAGTGAAATCAAAGTGTATTGACTTATTACCTAGTGAAATCAAAGTGTATTGACTTATTACCTAGTCAAATAAATCAAAGTGTATTGACTTATTACCTAGTGAAATCAAATAAAAGTTTATTGACTTATTACCTAGTGAAATCAAATCAGTTTATTGACTTATTACCTAGTCAAATCAAATCAAAGTGTATTGACTTATTACCTAGTGAAATCAAATCAAAGTGTATTGACTTATTACCTAGTCAAATCAAATCAAAGTGTATCGACTTATTACCTAGTGAAATCAAATCAAAATTGATTGACTTATTACCTAGTGAAATCAAATCAAAGTGTATTGACTTATTACCTAGTCAAATCAAATCAAAGTGTATTGACTTATTACCTAGTGAAATCAAATCAAAGTTTATTGACTTATTACCTAGTCAAATCAAATCAAAGGTTATTGACTTATTACCAAGTCAAATCAAATCAAAGTGTATTGACTTATTACCTAGTCAAATCAAAGTGTTTTGAATTATTACCAATCAAATCAAAGTTTATTGACTTATTACCCAATCAAATCAAATCAAAGTGTATCGACTTATTACCTAGTGAAATCAAATCAAAATTGATTGACTTATTACCTAGTGAAATCAAATCAAAGTGTATTGACTTATTACCTAGTCAAATCAAATCAAAGTGTATTGACTTATTACCTAGTGAAATCAAATCAAAGTTTATTGACTTATTACCTAGTCAAATCAAATCAAAGTTTATTGACTTATTAACAAGTCAAATCAAATCAAAGTGTATTGCCTTATTACCTAGTCAAATCAAATCAAAGTGAATTGACTTATTACCCAATCAAATCAAAGTTTATTGACTTATTACCTAGTGAAATCAAATCAAAGTTTATTGACTTATTAACAAGTCAAATCAAATCAAAGTGTATTGCCTTATTACCTAGTCAAATCAAATCAAAGTGAATTGACTTATTACCCAATCAAATCAAAGTTTATTGACTTATTACCTAGTGAAATCAAATCAAAGTGTTTTGCCTTATTACCTAGTGAAACCAAATCAAAGTGTATTGACTTATTACCCAATCAAATCAAAGTGTATTGACTTATTACCCAATCAAATCAAAGTGTATTGCCTTATTACCCAGTGATAGTGATTGGTTGAATAACGATACTCACTCAAACTCCAGCTTGTGAAGATCTCTGACTGCAGGTATACCCTCCCCCAGGACCCCGTCTGATAGGCTGAAACGATGACGGACACATCGTCACATTTTACAAACATACCAGGATGTTTATATGTGTGTGTATTGTACTGTATTGTATTGTATTGTATTGTATTGTATTGTATTGTACTGTACTGTACTGTACTGCACTGTACTGTATTGTACTGTATTGTATTGTATTGTATTGTATTGTATTGTATTGTACTGTATTGTACTGTATTGTATTGTATTGTATTGTATTGTACTGTATTGTACTGTACTGTATTGTATTGTATTGTATTGTAGATGGCTGTAACAGGACCTGGGCTACTGTATGGCTATGTATTGTAGATGGTGTGTGTGTGTGTGTGTGTGTGTGTGCTGTATCGGCGTACCTCTCAGACAGTCTCCTGCTTGTGTGTATGTTGACCAGTGTAGACAGGTGTTGAACCTGGGACACCTGCGTGGCTCTGAAAGGGTTAAGGGTCAACTTAGACACAGCCGCTTTCAGAAGCTCCTCCTCCCCGCTCTGCTCTAGCTCCTCCCACAGAGTGATGGTGTCAGCGATACACGCCCTGGGACACGCACACACACACACACACACACACACACGCGCACACACACACACGCACACACGCACGCACACGTGCACACGCACGCACACACGCGCACGCACACACACACGCGCACACACACACACACGCACGCACACACGCGCACACACACATGCGCACACACACGCACAAACACGCACACACGCACACACACGCACGCACACACCCGCGCACGCACACACACACGCGCACACACACACGCACAAACACACACACACGCACACACACACACACAAACAGGTTAGAGTCATGTTCAAAACACACAGATCAGAAAACTAAATGTGCATTACAAGTTCTACATACTGTAGAGAAAGAACATCAGATCTATACTGTTCTAGATCTATACTGTAACAGATCTATACTGTAACAGATCTATACTGTAACAGATCTATACTGTAATAGATCTATACTGTTCTAGATCTATACTGTAACATATCTATAGTGTTTCTAGATATATACTGTAACAGATCTATACTGTAACAGATCTATACTGTAATAGATCTATACTGTTCTAGATCTATACTGTAACATATCTATAGTGTTTCTAGATATATACTGTAACAGATCTATAATGTTCTAGGTCTATAATGTAACAGATCTATACTGTTCTAGATATATACTGTAACAGATCTATACTGTTCTAGATCTATACTGTAACAGCTCTATACTGTAACAGATCATACTGTAACAGATCTATACTGTTATAGATCTATAATGTAACATATCTATACTGTTCTAGATATATACTGTAACAGATCTATACTGTTCTAGATATATACTGTAACAGATCTATACTGTTCTAGATATATACTGTAACAGATCTATACTGTTCTAGATATATACTGTAACAGATCTATACTGTTCTAGATATACACTGTAACAGATCTATACTGTTCTAGATATATAATGTAACAGATCGATACTGTTCTAGATATATAATGTAACATATCTATACTGTTCTAGATCTATACTGTAACAGATCTATACTGTAACAGATCTATACTGTTGTAGATATATAATGTAACAGATCTATACTGTTCTAGATATATACTGTAACAGATCTATACTGTTGTAGATATATACTGTAACAGATCTATACTGTTCTAGATATATACTGTAACAGATCTATACTGTTCTAGATATATACTGTAACAGATATATACTGTTCTAGATATATAATGTAACAGATCTATACTGTTCTAGATATATACTGTAACAGATCTATACTGTTCTGTTCTAGATATATACTGTAACAGATCTATACTGTTCTAGATATACAATGTAACATATCTATACTGTTCTAGTTCTATACTGTAACAGATCTATACTGTTCTAGATCTATACTGTAACAGATCTATACTGTTCTAGATATATACTGTAACAGATCTATACTGTTCTAGATCTAAACTGTAACAGATCTATACTGTAACAGATCTATACTGTTGTAGATATATAATGTAACAGATCTATACTGTTCTAGATATATACTGTAACAGATCTATACTTTTCTAGATATATACTGTAACAGATCTATACTGTTCTAGATCTATACTGTAACATATCTATACTGTTCTAGATCTATACTGTAACATATCTATACTGTTCTAGATCTATACTGTAACAGATCTATACTGTTCTAGATATATACTGTAACAGATCTATACTGTTCTAGATCTATACTGTAACAGATCTATACTGTAACAGATCTATACTGTTGTAGATATATAATGTAACAGATCTATACTGTTCTAGATATATACTGTAACAGATCTATACTTTTCTAGATATATACTGTAACAGATCTATACTGTTCTAGATCTATACTGTAACAGATCTATACTGTTCTAGATATATACTGTAACAGATCTGTAACAGGTCTATCAGTGTAATAGTACCAGTACCTGTATGAGTGTATGTTGCTGAGACCTGTCAGTAGTTTTAATCCAGTCATCCTCAGTCCTGTGTCCTCCAGCCCCAATCTATACTGTTCTAGATCTATACTGTTCTAGATATATACTGTAACAGATCTATACTTTTCTAGATATATACTGTAACAGATCTATACTGTTCTAGATCTATACTGTAACATATCTATACTGTTCTAGATCTATACTGTAACATATCTATACTGTTCTAGATCTATACTGTAACAGATTTATACTGTTCTAGATCTATACTGTAACAGATCTATACTGTAACAGATCTATACTGTTGTAGATATATAATGTAACAGATCTATACTGTTCTAGATATATACTGTAACAGGTCTATACTGTTCTAGATCTATACTGTAACATATCTATACTGTTCTAGATCTATACTGTAACAGATCTATACTGTTGTAGATATATAATGTAACAGATCTGTAACAGGTCTATCAGTGTAATAGTACCAGTACCTGTATGAGTGTATGTTGCTGAGACCTGTCAGTAGTTTTAATCCAGTCATCCTCAATCCTGTGTCCTCCAGCCCCAATCTATACTGTTCTAGATATATACTGTAACAGATCTATACTGTTGTAGATATATAATGTAACAGATCTGTAACAGGTCTATCAGTGTAATAGTACCAGTACCTGTATGAGTGTATGTTGCTGAGACCTGTCAGTAGTTTTAATCCAGTCATCCTCAGTCCTGTGTCCTCCAGCCCCAATCTATACTGTTCTAGATCTATACTGTTCTAGATCTATACTGTAACAGGTCTATCAGTGTAATAGTACCAGTACCTGTATGAGTGTATGTTGTTGAGACCTGTCAGTAGTTTTAGTCCAGTCATCCTCAGTCCTGTGTCCTCCAGCCCCAGACAGAACCTCCTCCTCAGGGTTCTACACCGGTCCAAAAGGTTCCACACCACGAAGCCGTCAGCGGGGCACAGCGGGACCCCTTGGAACGACAGAACCTCAGGAAGGTTCCGTACCAGGTGTCTGACCAGGTGGACGTCGCCTGTCTCGTAAACACAGTGACACGCCTCTAGGAGCCGGGCGGGGCTCAGGTCGCCGCGGGGAAGGTTCTCCAGGTGTGATATCACAGCGGCTCGCTTGGCCATCACCGCTTTCATGGCGCCGGTATCCAGGGCGGCCAGATCACGGAGTTCCGCCTTGTTCCGGAAAAGCAGCCCGACAGCGAATCGCTGAGCAAGGTCCAGACACTCTCCCTGAGGCCGTCGCCTCCCCCTGGGCTGCAGAGTAGAACAGAGTAGAGTAGAGTGGAGTAGAGTAGAGTGGAGTAGAGTAGAACAGAGTAGAATAGAGTAGAACAGAGACGAGTAGAACAGAGTAGAGTAGAACAGAGTAGAATAGAGTAGAATAGAGTAGTATAGAACAGAGTAGAATATATTAGAACAGAGTAGAAATAGAATAGAGTAGAACAGAGTAGAATAGAACAGAGTAGAAATAGAATAGAGTAGAACAGAGTAGAGTAGAACAGAGTAGAGTAGAACAGAGTAGAGTAGAGTAGAATAGAGTAGTATAGAACAGAGTAGAATATATTAGAACAGAGTAGAAATAGAACAGAGTAGAAATAGAATAGAGTAGAACAGAGTAGAGTAGAACAGAGTAGAATAGAACAGAGTAGAAATATAATAGAGTAGAACAGAGTAGAATAGAACAGAGTAGAAATAGAATAGAGTAGAACAGAGTAGAGTAGAACAGAGTAGAATAGAACAGAGTAGAAATATAATAGAGTAGAACAGAGTAGAGTAGAACAGAACAGAGTAGAATAGAATAGAGTAGAGTAGAGTAGAACAGAGTAGAGTAGAACAGAACAGAGTAGAAATATAATAGAGTAGAACAGAGTAGAGTAGAATAGAACAGAGTAGAATAGAACAGAGTAGAATAGAGTAGAATAGAGTAGAACAGAGTAGAATAGAGTAGAGTAGAGTAGAGTAGAACAGAGTAGAGTAGAGTAGAATAGAGTAGAATAGAGTAGAATAGAGTAGAACAGAGTAGAGTAGAACAGAGTAGAACAGAACAGAGTAGAACAGAACAGAGTAGAGTAGAATAGAGTAGAATAGAGTAGAACAGAGTAGAACAGAACAGAGTAGAACAGAACAGAGTAGAATAGAATAGAGTAGAGTAGAGTAGAACAGAACAGAGTAGAAATATAATAGAATAGAACAGAGTAGAGTAGAGTAGAACAGAGTAGAGTAGAACAGAACAGAGTACATTTACATGTTAGTCATTTAGCAGACACTCTTATCCAGAGCCACTCCAGATAGCTAGGTGGACCAGTCATAGTCAGTCCATTCATCTCCAGATAGCTAGGTGGACCAGTCATAGTCAGTCCATTCATCTCCAGATAGCTAGGTGGACCAATCATAGTCAGTCCATTCATCTCCAGATAGCTAGGTGGACCAGTCATAGTCAGTCCATTCATCTCCAGATAGCTAGGTGGACCAGTCATAGTCAGTCCATTCATCTCCAGATATCTAGGTGGACCAGTCAGTCCATTCATCTTCAGATAGCTAGGTGGACCAGTCATAGTCAGTCCATTCATCTTCAGATAGCTAGGTGGACCAGTCATAGTCAGTCCATTCATCTCCAGATAGCTAGGTGGACCAGTCATAGTCAGTCCATTCATCTCCAGATAGCTAGGTGGACCAGTCATAGTCAGTCCATTCATCTCCAGATAGCTAGGTGGACCAGTCATAGTCAGTCCATTCATCTCCAGATAGCTAGGTGGACCAGTCATAGTCAGTCCATTCATCTCCAGATAGCTAGGTGGACCAGTCAGTCCATTCATCTCCAGATAGCTAGGTGGACCAGTCAGTCCATTCATCTCCAGATAGCTAGGTGGACCAGTCATAGTCAGTCCATTCATCTCCAGATAGCTAGGTGGACCAGTCATAGTCAGTCCATTCATCTCCAGATAGCTAGGTGGACCAGTCATAGTCAGTCCATTCATCTCCAGATAGCTAGGTGGACCAATCATAGTCAGTCCATTCATCTCCAGATAGCTAGGTGGACCAGTCAGTCCATTCATCTCCAGATAGCTAGGTGGACCAGTCACAGTCAGTCCATTCATCTCCAGATAGCTAGGTGGACCAGTCATAGTCAGTCCATTCATCTCCAGATAGCTAGGTGGACCAGTCATAGTCAGTCCATTCATCTCCAGATAGCTAGGTGGACCAATCATAGTCAGTCCATTCATCTCCAGATAGCTAGGTGGACCAGTCAGTCCATTCATCTCCAGATAGCTAGGTGGACCAGTCATAGTCAGTCCATTCATCTCCAGATAGCTAGGTGGACCAGTCAGTCCATTCATCTCCAGATAGCTAGGTGGACCAGTCAGTCCATTCATCTCCAGATAGCTAGGTGGACCAGTCATAGTCAGTCCATTCATCTCCAGATAGCTAGGTGGACCAGTCATAGTCAGTACATTCATCTCCAGATAGCTAGGTGGACCAGTCATAGTCAATACATTCATCTACAGATAGCTAGGTGGACCAGTCAGTCCATTCATCTCCAGATAGCTAGGTGGACCAGTCATAGTCAGTCCATTCATCTCCAGATAGCTAGGTGGACCAGTCATAGTCAGTCCATTCATCTCCAGATAGCTAGGTGGACCAGTCAGTCCATTCATCTCCAGATAGCTAGGTGGACCAGTCATAGTCAGTCCATTCATCTCCAGATAGCTAGGTGGACCAGTCATAGTCAGTCCATTCATCTCCAGATAGCTAGGTGGACCAGTCATAGTCAGTCCATTCATCTCCAGATAGCTAGGTGGACCAATCATAGTCAGTCCATTCATCTCCAGATAGCTAGGTGGACCAATCATAGTCAGTACATTCATCTCCAGATAGCTAGGTGGACCAGTCATAGTCAGTCCATTCATCTCCAGATAGCTAGGTGGACCAGTCATAGTCAGTCCATTCATCTCCAGATAGCTAGGTGGACCAGTCAGTCCATTCATCTCCAGATAGCTAGGTGGACCAGTCAGTCCATTCATCTCCAGATAGCTAGGTGGACCAGTCATAGTCAGTCCATTCATCTCCAGATAGCTAGGTGGACCAGTCATAGTCAGTCCATTCATCTCCAGATAGCTAGGTGGACCAGTCATAGTCAGTCCATTCATCTCCAGATAGCTAGGTGGACCAGTCATAGTCAGTCCATTCATCTCCAGATAGCTAGGTGGACCAGTCATAGTCAGTCCATTCATCTCCAGATAGCTAGGTGGACCAATCATAGTCAGTCCATTCATCTCCAGATAGCTAGGTGGACCAATCATAGTCAGTCCATTCATCTCCAGATAGCTAGGTGGACCAGTCATAGTCAATACATTCATCTACAGATAGCTAGGTGGACCAGTCAGTCCATTCATCTCCAGATAGCTAGGTGGACCAGTCATAGTCAGTCCATTCATCTCCAGATAGCTAGGTGGACCAGTCATAGTCAGTCCATTCATCTCCAGATAGCTAGGTGGACCAGTCATAGTCAGTCCATTCATCTCCAGATAGCTAGGTGGACCAATCATAGTCAGTCCATTCATCTCCAGATAGCTAGGTGGACCAGTCATAGTCAATACATTCATCTACAGATAGCTAGGTGGACCAGTCAGTCCATTCATCTCCAGATAGCTAGGTGGACCAGTCATAGTCAGTCCATTCATCTCCAGATAGCTAGGTGGACCAGTCAGTCCATTCATCTCCAGATAGCTAGGTGGACCAGTCATAGTCAGTCCATTCATCTCCAGATAGCTAGGTGGACCAGTCATAGTCAGTCCATTCATCTCCAGATAGCTAGGTGGACCAGTCATAGTCAGTCCATTCATCTCCAGATAGCTAGGTGGACCAGTCAGTCCATTCATCTCCAGATAGCTAGGTGGACCAGTCAGTCCATTCATCTCCAGATAGCTAGGTGGACCAGTCATAGTCAGTCCATTCATCTCCAGATAGCTAGGTGGACCAGTCATAGTCAGTCCATTCATCTCCAGATAGCTAGGTGGACCAGTCAGTCCATTCATCTCCAGATAGCTAGGTGGACCAGTCAGTCCATTCATCTCCAGATAGCTAGGTGGACCAGTCATAGTCAGTCCATTCATCTCCAGATAGCTAGGTGGACCAATCATAGTCAGTCCATTCATCTCCAGATAGCTAGGTGGACCAGTCAGTCCATTCATCTCCAGATAGCTAGGTGGACCAGTCAGTCCATTCATCTCCAGATAGCTAGGTGGACCAGTCATAGTCAGTCCATTCATCTCCAGATAGCTAGGTGGACCAGTCATAGTCAGTCCATTCATCTCCAGATAGCTAGGTGGACCAGTCATAGTCAGTCCATTCATCTCCAGATAGCTAGGTGGGACAACTACATATCACAGGCATAGGAAGAAAACATTTTCCTCAATATCAGCAGAGTCCCAGCTAGAAGGAGGTGCTGGTTCAGGTTATAGTCTATATAGGACATATGAACAGACAAGAGGTTCAATAGAAAACAGTCATTCTACCTGTGGGAGTATCTGGGCCAGCAGAGCGCGGTCAGACACACAGCTGGAGACGGACAGGTGGGCCCCGCCCAGGAAGCTTTGCAGGAAAGGGTGGGCCCAGGACAGGATGTTGTCAGAATTCACGTCGTCACCGTCATCGTCACAATGTCTGTCCTGCATCTCCCTCAGCCAGTGAGAATGGACCAGTCCAGTCCTCAGGCCAAATAATCTCAGCCTGACGTCGCCGGTATTCTCCAGGGTCAGGGTCAGGAGAGACGAATGACCTTTAACCCCCTGCCAAGCCAGACCGCTCAACTCAGATAGAACACACCTGTTCTCTTCCTCTCTCTCTTTCTCTCCCTCCTCCCTCTTCTCCTCTCTCTCTCTCTCTCCCTCCTCCCTCTCTCTCTCTCCCTCCTCCCTCTCCTCCTTCTCTCTCGCTTTCTCTCCCTCCTCCCTCTCCTCTCTCGCTTTCTCTCCCTCCTCCCTCTCTCCCTCCTCCCTCGTCTCCCTCCTCCTCTCCTCTTCTTCTGATTGAATTTGGGATTGAGTGCGAGAGCGAGTGCAGATGAGCGTTCGCGTCCTGTTGAGTGTGTGTTTAGGGACGTGTTTCTGACTGTGTTTAAGGGTGTGAGTGTGTGCCTGGGTTTGGGGTAGGGTTGGACAGTGTGTGTGTTTCAGGGTGTAGAGTCTCCTCTTTAGCGTCAGCACCATGTGACACAGTCCCGTCAGCGTGGAAGGAAGTGGGTCTAAACCCTCCCAGTGTTCTAGAAGCAGACAGACCATGTGACACAGCGCTGGGTTCCAACACACAGAGAGAAGGTACGGCTGGCTGGTAGGGCTAGGACTGGGGCTAGGACTGGGGCTAGGACTGGGGCTAGGACTGGGGCTAGGACTGGGGCTAGGACTGGGGCTAGGACTGGGGCTAGGACTGGGGCTAGGACTGGGACTAGGACTGGGACTAGGACTGGGGCTGGGGCTGGGGTTAGGACTGGGGCTAGGACTGGGGCTAGGACTGGGGCTAGGACTGGGACTGGGGCTAGGACTGGGACTGGGACTGGGGCTAGGACTGGGGCAGAGGCTGGGGCTAGGTCTGGGGCTGGGACTGGGGCTAGGACTGGGACTGGGGCAGAGGCTGGGACTGGGGCTGGGACTGGGACTGGGGCTAGGACTGGGAGTGGGACTGGGGCTAGGACTGGGGCTGGGGCTAGGACTGGGACTGGGGCTAGGACTGGGGCTGGGATTGGATCTGGGATTGGATCTGGGACTGGATCTGAGGCTGGGTCTGAGGTTGGGACCTCTAGGGACTGTCCAGAGAAGTATTGTCCCAGGTATCTCTCTATATCCGGAGGGGAGAAGCCAGAGAGTTCCAGGAGGCTGTCAGGCCGTCTCAGCAGCCCACTGACGGTGCCTCGTGGTCGGGCAGAGAGGAGCAGAGAGCAGCCTGGTAGGAGCTTCCTCTGGAGCAGGCCTGAGAACAGCTGTCTAACGCTGTAGGTCTCCCCTTTACTGTCATCCGCTGGACACTGCAGCAGCCCCTCCAAGTCACGCACCACCTCGAAGCCGTCGAATATCACAAGCACACGCTCCGGGACAGAGAGGACCTGATTGAAGACATCCCGGTGGTGGGGACAGGTAGAGGGAATGGGGGAGGAGGAGGAGGAGTGGTGTAGGAGGAGGGACTGAAGGCTATAGGTCGGCTCGGGGGGGAGGGTCAGAGCCTTACCGTCCAATAAGAACACAAAGTCAAACTGAGGCAGTAGGCCGTCGGACCAATCGACGCAGAGCTTCTTGATGAGCGTGCTTTTGCCCATGCCGGCGTTGCCTAGCAACACGACGGAACGTTTGGGTTTCGCCCCGGCGGAGCTCTCGAACACCTGACGAGGAACACAGATAATAAATACATTCATTATTAATTACAATTATTATTATTTTTAATTATTATTATTATTAATTATTAATTACACTTTTCCTGACAGACAGAATTATAAACAGAGGAAGAAAAACATGCAGAGTTTCTCTGTGGGCGACGACGTAGCGACGGCCTTAAGACTAAACACTCAGAGTTTCTCTGTGGGCGACGACGTAACGACGGCCTTAAGACTAAACACTCAGAGTTTCTCTGTGGGCGACGACGTAACGACGGCCTTAAGACTAAACACTCAGAGTTTCTCTGTGGGCGACGACGTAACGACGGCCTTAAGACTAAACACTCAGAGTTTCTCTGTGGGCGACGACGTAACG
>NW_021822718.1:266553-308068 GCF_901001165.1 Salmo trutta
CGGACACACAGACCCACAGACACACAGACCCACAGACCCACAGACACACAGACACACAAACACACAGACACACAGACACACAGACACACAGACACACAGACCCACAGACCCACAGACACACAGACCCACAGACACACAGACCCACAGACACACAGACACCCAGGCACACAGACCTACAGACACACAGACACACAGACCCACAGACACACAGACCCACAGACCCACGGACACACAGACCCACAGACACACAGACCCACAGACCCACAGACACACAAACACACAGACACACAGACACACAGACCCACAGACACACAGACCCACAGACACACAGACCCACAGACACACAGACCCACAGACACACAGACCCACAGACCCACAGACACACAAACACACAGACACACAGACACACAGACCCACAGACACACAGACCCACGGACAAACAGACCCACAGACACACAGACCCACAGACCCACAGACACACAAACACACAGACACACAGACACACAGACCCACAGACACACAGACCCACGGACACACAGACCCACAGACACACAGACCCACAGACCAACAGACACACAAACACACAGACCCACAGACCCACAGACACACAGACCCACAGACACACAGACCCACGGACACACAGACCCACAGACACACAGACCCACAGACCCACAGACACACAGACCCACAGACACACAGACACACAGACACACAGACCCACAGACACACAGACCCACAGACCCACAGACACACAGACACACAGACCCACAGACCCACAGACACACAAACACACAGACACACATATTCCTCCACTGTAGGAGATAGAAACAGAAGCATTTTGCTCCACTGTAGGAGATAGAAACAGAAGCATTTTGCTCCACTGTTGGCGCTAGAAACAGAAGCATTTTGCTCCACTGTAGGAGCTAGAAACAGAAGCATTTTGCTCCACTGTTGGAGCTAGAAACAGAAGTATTTTGCTCCACTGTAGGAGATAGAAACAGAAGCATTTTGCTCCACTGTTGGAGCTAGAAACAGAAGTATTTTGCTCCACTGTAGGAGCTAGAAACAGAAGCATTTTGCTCCACTGTAGGAGATAGAAACAGAAGCATTTTGCTCCACTGTTGGAGCTAGAAACAGAAGCATATTCCTCCACTGTAGGAGATACAAACAGAAGCATTTTGCTCCACTGTAGGAGCTAGAAACAGAAGTATTTTGCTCCACTGTAGGAGATAGAAACAGAAGCATTTTGCTCCACTGTAGGAGCTAGAAACAGAAGCATTTTGCTCCACTGTTGGAGCTAGAAACAGAAGCATTTTGCTCCACTGTTGGAGCTAGAAACAGAAGCATTTTGCTCCACTGTAGGAGCTAGAAACAGAAGCATTTTGCTCCACTGTTGGAGCTAGAAACAGAAGCATTTTGCTCCACTGTAGGAGCTAGAAACAGAAGCATTTTGCTCCACTGTTGGAGCTAGAAACAGAAGCATTTTTTGCTGCCCTTGTGATAACATCTGCTAAAATTTGTACGCTACCAATGAACTTTGATTTGATTTGACTCATGGACACACACACACACACACTCACTCAGTATGTAGGTGGGCGGTCTTGAGAAGCTGAAAACAGGAGCTTGAACCAGCTGCAGCTCTGAGCCATCTGTAAGGACACAGAGCAAAGGTTACACACTCTCTCTCACACACACACACACACACACACACACACACACACACACACACACACACACACACACACACACACACACACACACACACACACACACACACACACCCACACACACACACTCTCCCTCACACACACTCTCCCTCACACACACTCTCCCTCACACACACACACACACACACACACACACACACACACACACACACACACACACACACACACACACACACACACACACACACACACACACACACACACACTCCCTCTCACACACACTCTCTCTCTCACACACACACCCACACACACACACACTCTCCCTCACACACACACACTCTCCCTCACACACACACACACACACACACACACACACTCCCTCACACACACACTCTCCCTCACACACACATGGACCAACAACAACAAAAAATTCTCAAAAGAAAAATCTCCATTGAAAGTGCATTATGAGTCCAGCATGACTCTTCATTTGTGTCTGGGAAACCAGCCTATTACATCATCACACACTTACTGCTACACGAAGAGACGAAAGTAGCAGTCCCAAACCCAGGAATGTAAAGGAGAGAGGGAGCGATCTGGAGAAGTCTGGCAGGAGGAAGAGGAGGAGGAGGAGGAGGAGAGAGAGTCACGGCCGAGAGGGGAGGAGAGCCAGCACCACCTAGAGAGAACACACACAAAAAAAACAATCAGTTTGATTTATTCAGTTCCATTTTAAAAACAAGCCTTGATCATCAATACCTAAATTACAGGTTAGGCTGAATCACTTCTAAATCCCCGTTCCCTTTACCAGTCTCTCAGCCACACTACCCCGCTGATGAGGAACTAAACCCCACGTTCCCTTTACCAGTCTCTCAGCCACACTACCTCCCTGTTGAGGAACTAAACCCACGTTCCCTTCACCAGTCTCTCAGCCACACTACCTCCCTGTTGAGGAACTAAACCCACGTTCCCTTCACCAGTCTCTCAGCCACACTACCTCCCTGTTGAGGAACTGAAGACAAGACTGCCTTTTAACTGAGCTGTAAACTTCTGTCCAATCCTCTTTCTCCCAGAACTGTGCACTCGTTCACTCTCCCTTGAAGAGAGAGTCTACACTTCAGGGATAGGGGAGAGTGAAGGAGTCTACACTTCAGGGATAGGGGAGAGTGAAGGAGTCTACACTTCAGGGATAGGGGAGAGTGAAGGAGTCTACACTTCAGGGATAGGGGAGAGTGAAGGAGTCTACACTTCAGGGATAGGGGAGAGTGAAGGAGTCTACACTTCAGGGATAGGGGAGAGTGAAGGAGTCTACACTTCAGGGATAGGGGAGAGTGAAGGAGTCTACACTTCAGGGATAGGGGAGAGTGAAGGAGTCTACACTTCAGGGATAGGGGAGAGTGAAGGAGTCTACACTTCAGGGATAGGGGAGAGTGAAGGAGTCTACACTTCAGGGATAGGGGAGAGTGAAGGAGTCTACACTTCAGGGATAGGGGAGAGTGAAGGAGTCTACACTTCAGGGATGGGGGAGAAGGTAGAAACAGAGTTGGTTCTAGGCCTTACCTCTGATGGGAGAATCTGTCTGAGTCTCTCTCTTCATCAGTCCGTCAACAGGTTCTGTCGCTCTCCTCTTCCTCTGTCCGTCACCAGGTTCTGTCTCTCTCCTCTTCGCTCTCTTCCTCTGTCCGTCACCAGGTTCTGTCTCTCTCTTCCTCTGTCCGTCAGCAGGTTCTGTCTCTCTCTTCCTCTGTCCGTCACCAGGTTCTGTCTCTCTCCTCTTCCTCTGTCCGTCACCAGGTTCTGTCTCTCTCCTCTTCGCTCTCTTCCTCTGTCCGTCACCAGGTTCTGTCTCTCTCCTCTTCCTCTGTTCGTCACCAGGTTCTGTCTCTCTCCTCTTCGCTCTCTTCCTCTGTCCGTCACCAGGTTCTGTCTCTCTCTTCCTCAGTCCGTCACCAGGTTCTGTCTCTCTCCTCTTCCTCTGTCCGTCACCAGGTTCTGTCTCTCTCTTCCTCTGTCCGTCACCAGGTTCTGTCTCTCTCCTCTTCCTCTGTCCGTCACCAGGTTCTGTCTCTCTCCTCTTCCTCTGTCCGTCACCAGGTTCTGTTAGGGACAACATCACACAGGACACTGTTGTTTCAATCACCTGTTGTTGACGTCATACTCTATATCAGACCGGCCGTTGTGAGGGCAGGCTTCTGCTACGTCCAAGCAGCAACACAGCTTATTTAAGTCTTTAATAAGCCAAGCAGCAACACAGCTTATTTAAGTCTTTAATAAGTCGAGCAGCAACACAGCTTATTTAAGTGGTTAATAAGCCAAGCAGCAACACAGCTTATTTACGTCTTTAATAAGCCAAGCAGCAACACAGCTTATTTAAGTCTTTAATAAGTCAAGCAGAAACACAGCTTATTTAAGTCTTTAATAAGCCAATCACCAACACAGCTTATTTAAGTCTTTAATAAGTCAAGCAGCAACACAGCTTATTCAAGTCTTTAATAAGCCAAGCAGCAACACAGCTTATTTAAGTCTTTAATAAGTCGAGCAGCAACACAGCTTATTTAAGTCTTTAATAAGCCAAGCAGCAACACAGCTTATTTAAGTCTTTAATAAGCCGAGCAGCAACACAGCTTATTTAAGTCTTTAATAAGTCAAGCAGCAACACAGCTCATTTAAGTCTTTAATAAGTCAAGCAGCAACACAGCTTATTTAAGTCTTTAATAAGTCGAGCAGCAACACAGCTTATTTAAGTATTTAATAAGTCAAGCAGCAACAACACAGCATATTTAAGTATTTAATAAGCCAAGCAGCAACACAGCTTATTTAAGTCTTTAATAAGTCAAGCAGCAACACAGCTTATTTAAGTCTTTAATAAGTCAAGCAGCAACAACAGCTTATTTAAGTCTTTAATAAGCCAAGCAGCAACACAGCTCATTTAAGTCTTTAATAAGTCGAGCAGCAACACAGCTTATTTAAGTCTTTAATAAGCCAAGCAGCAACACAGCTTATTTACGTCTTTAATAAGTCAAGCAGCAACACAGCTCATTTAAGTCTTTAATAAGTCAAGCAGCAACACAGCTTATTTAAGTCTTTAATAAGTCAAGCAGCAACACAGCTTATTTAAGTATTTAATAAGTCAAGCAGCAACAACACAGCATATTTAAGTCTTTAATAAGCCAAGCAGCAACACAGCTTATTTAAGTCTTTAATAAGTCAAGCAGCAACACAGCTCATTTAAGTCTTTAATAAGTCAAGCAGCAACACAGCTTATTTAAGTCTTTAATAAGTCAAGCAGCAACACAGCTTATTTAAGTCTTTAATAAGTCAAGCAGCAACAACACAGCTTATTTAAGTCTTTAATAAGTCAAGCAGCAACAACACAGCTTATTTAAGTCTTTAATAAGCCACGGCGTGTTACCTCTCCTTATCTTGCAGTTCTGTTTCTGGCTGCCTGGCTCGGCCACCGCTGTCGGTATGGCAACCTCACCTACACACCACACCACAACAGACAGAGGAAGTGAGAGAGTTGGCAGAGTGACTCTGGGACCTGGCATCACCGGGTATAGAAACGCAACCACTAGAACAGACAGACGGCATCACCGGGTATAGAAACGCAACCACTAGAACAGACAGACGGCATCACCGGGTATAGAAACGCAACCACTAGAACAGACAGACGGCATCACCGGGTATAGAAACACAACCACTAGAACAGACAGACGGCATCACCGGGTATAGAAACACAACCACTAGAACAGACAGACGGCGTCACCGGGTATAGAAACACAACCACTAGAACGGACAGACGGCATCATAGAAACACAGCGACTAGAAGCACCTGTTCTAAACTCCTTACCAGTCTGTATGTCCACATTGAAGTCCAGATCAAACACCGCATCTGAAACAGGGGATAGTTGTCAATCAGCCAGTTACGATGTTTATGTGCAGTGTTTTGTGTGTGTGTGTGTGTGTGTGTGTGTGTGTGTGTGTGTGTGTGTGTGTGTGTGTGTGTGTGTGTGTGTGTGTGTGTGTGTGTGTGTGTAACTTACCATTGAAGTCAAACTGAAAATCCCAGAGTTCCCCGAGAAAATCCTCGACTTCCAGGTCTAATTCTGAGAAACAGGAAGAAAACAGTCAAACAGCCAATCACCTTCCCTGGCTGTGACTAAACAGCCAATCACCTTCCCTGGCTGTGACTAAACAGCCAATCACCTTCCCTGGCTGTGACTATACAGCCAATCACCTTCCCTGACTGTGACTAAACAGCCAATCACCTTCCCTGACTGTGACTAAACAGCCAATCACCTTCCCTGGCTGTGACTAAACAGCCAATCACCTTCCCTGGCTGTGACTAAACAGCCAATCACCTTCCCTGACTGTGACTAAACAGCCAATCACCTTCCCTGGCTGTGACTTAACAGCCAATCACCTTCCCTGGCTGTGCCTCACCAGGAAGTGAAGTAATATTATAACAACAATTATACCCGTTCCCTCATGAGGGAGAACCCGGAAAAACACGTTCAGGGTACAGGGTACAGGGAGACAGGGAGACAGGGAGGAATGGAGACAGGGGGACAGGGAGACAGGGAGGAATGGGGACAGGGAGACAGGGAGACAGGGAGACAGGGGGACAGGGGGACAGGGGGACAGGGAGACAGGGGGACAGGGAGACAGGGAGACAGGGGGACAGGGGGACAGGGGGACAGGGAGGAATGGAGACAGGGAGACAGGGGGACAGGGAGACAGGGGGACAGGGAGACAGGGAGACAGGGGGACAGGGGGACAGGGAGACAGGGAGACAGGGAGGAATGGAGACAGGGTACAGGGAGACAGGGAGACAGGGGGACAGGGAGACAGGGGGACAGGGAGACAGGGAGACAGGGAGACAGGGAGACAGGGGGACAGGGGGACAGGGAGACAGGGAGGAATGGAGACAGGGTACAGGGAGACAGGGAGGAATGGAGACAGGGTACAGGGAGACAGGGAGGAATGGAGACAGGGGGACAGGGAGACAGGGAGGAATGGGGACAGGGAGACAGGGGGACAGGGAGACAGGGGGACAGGGAGACAGGGGGTGAGGGAGACAGGGGGACAGGGAGACAGGGAGACAGGGGGACAGGGGGACAGGGAGACAGGGGGACAGGGGGACAGGGAGACAGGGAGACAGGGAGACAGGGAGACAGGGGGACAGGGGGACAGGGAGACAGGGAGGAATGGAGACAGGGTACAGGGAGACAGGGAGACAGGGAGGAATGGAGACAGGGGGACAGGGAGACAGGGAGGAATGGGGACAGGGAGACAGGGGGACAGGGAGACAGGGAGACAGGGGGACAGGGAGACAGGGAGACAGGGAGACTGGGAGGAATGGAGACAGGGTACAGGGAGACAGGGAGACAGGGAGGAATGGAGACAGGGGGACAGGGAGACAGGGAGGAATGGGAACAGGGAGACAGGGGGACAGGGAGACAGGGGGACAGGGAGACAGGGGGACAGGGAGGAAGGGAGACAGGGAGACAGGGGGACAGGGGGCCAGGGAGACAGGGGGACAGGGAGACAGGGAGACAGGGAGACAGGAAGACAGGGAGACAGGGAGACAGGAAGACAGGGGAACAGGGGGACAGGGAGACAGGGAGACAGGGGAACAGGGAGACAGGGGGACAGGGGGACAGCGAGACAGGGAGACAGGGAGACAGGGGAACAGGGGGACAGGGAGACAGGGAGACAGGGAGACAGGGGGACAAGGAGACAGGGAGACAGGGGAACAGGGGGACAGGGAGACAGGGAGACAGGGGGACAGGGAGACAGGGGGACAGGGGGACAGCGAGACAGGGAGACAGGGAGACAGGGGAACAGGGGTACAGGGAGACAGGGAGACAGGGAGACAGGGGGACAGGGAGACAGGGAGACAGGGGAACAGGGGTACAGGGGGACAGGGGGACAGGGGGTGTTACGGTGCAGAGTTATGAGGGACTAACGTTCCTCTAATTAATCCCTGTCCCTTCATCAACTCTATGTCCTGTATAGAAGAACAGTTCCCTTTATAGAACAGTGTGTGTGTGTGTGTGTGTGTGTGTGTGTGTGTGTGTGTGTGTGTGTGTGTGTGTGTGTGTGTGTGTGTGTGTGTGTTTGTGTGAGAGAGAGATATCCATACGGAACTAAAAGTTTCTAAACATTGTCCTTTGTATAACAGTGTTATGTTGCACGGTTACCTGAGCACTATAACTACCAAGGTAACTTTAGTCAATTCTGAGTTAAATTCAGGATAACCGGTACCACAAAAGTGGTTCACCATTTAGCCAGGTAAATGTCTATGGCAACGAATCCTTCAGAACTTACCTGCTCTGGGGGCAGGCTAACAGGGCTAACAGAGCTAACAGGGCTAACAGAGCTAACAGAGCTAACAGGGCTAACAGGGCTAACAGAGCTAACAGAGCTAACAGGGCTAACAGGGCTAACAGAGCTAACAGGGCTAACAGGGCTAACAGGGCTAACAGAGCTAACAGGGCTAACAGGGCTAACAGGGCTAACAGGGCTAACAGGGCTAACATGGCTAGCAGGGCTAACTCCATTAATCCTGAATCAAATCAAATCAAATTTTATTGATCACAGGTCAACAGGGCTAACAGGGGTGACAGAGCTAACAGAGCTAACAGGGCTAACAGGGCTAACAGGGCTAACAGGGCTAACAGAGCTAACAGGGCTAACAGAGCTAACAGAGCTAACAGGGCTAACAAGGCTAACATGGCTAGCAGGGCTAACTCCATTAATCCTGAATCAAATAAAATACAATTTTATAGGTCACATACACGTGTTTAGCAGATGTTTATGCAGGTGTATCTAAAAGCTTGTGTTTCTAGCTCCGACACTGCATTAATATCTAACAAGTAATATCTGCCAGTTTCTATAACTTATACCCAATACACACACATCTAAAGTAAAGGAATGGAATTAAGAATATATAAATATATGGACGAGCAACGTCAGAGCGGCTAAGATACAGTAGAATAGTGTAGAATACAGTATATACATATGAGATGAGTAATACATAGACTAAGATACAGTAGAATAGTATAGAATACAGTATATACATATGAGATGAGTAATACATACAGATACAGTAGAATAGTATAGAATACAGTATATACATATGAGATGAGTAATACATAGACAGATACAGTAGAATAGTATAGAATACAGTATATACATATGAGATGAGTAATACATACAGATACAGTAGAATAGTATAGAATACAGTATATACATATGAGATGACTAATACATACAGATACAGTAGAATAGTATAGAATACAGTATATACATATGAGATGAGTAATACATACAGATACAGTAGAATAGTATAGAATACAGTATATACATATGAGATGAGTAATACATAGACTAAGATACAGTAGAATAGTATAGAATACAGTATATACATATGAGATGACTAATACATAGACTGTACTTATACTGTATGTAATAACACAAAACTATTTCTGGGCAAACAACAATTTAATAACACATTAAAAAAAAACGTTAAAAAATAACGCAAAGTTTCCTAAGAGCTAGAAGCGAGGCAACCCTCTCTGTCGGTCGCCGTGGTAATCCTCTGAATGAAGTGTCTGTACTGCAAGCCGAGGACCAATGGCAGCGCAGTATAACTTAACTCAGCTTTACATAACGTCTACCACAGACGGACCATTTGCATGAGGAACTAACATAGCCTGCTATCAACTGTATCTCTGTAGATCAGTGTTTAGTCCAGGGTAACTATATCTCTGTGTTAGTCCAGGGTAACTATATCTCTATAGAACAGTGTTAGTCCAGGGTAACTATATCTCTATATCTCTGTGTTAATCCAGGGTAACTATATCTCTATAGAACAGTGTTTAGTCCAGGGTAACTATATCTCTATAGAACAGTGTTAGTCCAGGGTAACTATATCTCTGTGTTAGTCCAGGGTAACTATATCTCTATAGAACAGTGTTAGTCCAGGGTAACTATATCTCTGTGTTAGTCCAGGGTAACTATATCTCTATAGAACAGTGTTAGTCCAGGGTAACTATATCTCTGTGTTAGTCCAGGGTAACTATATCTCAGTGTTAGTCCAGGGTAACTATATCTCTATAGAACAGTGTTAATCCAGGGTAACTATATCTCTGTGTTAGTCCAGGGTAACTATATCTCTGTGTTAGTCCAGGGTAACTATATCTCTATAGAACAGTGTTAGTCCAGGGTAACTATATCTCTGTGTTAGTCCAGGGTAACTATATCTCTGTGTTAGTCCAGGGTAACTATATCTCTGTGTTAGTCCAGGGTAACTATATCTCTGTGTTAGTCCAGGGTAACTATATCTCTGTGTTAGTCCAGGGTAACTATATCTCAGTGTTAATCCAGGGTAACTATATCTCTATAGAACAGTGTTAGTCCAGGGTAACTATATCTCTATAGAACAGTGTTAGTCCAGGGTAACTATATCTCTATAGAACAGTGTTAGTCCAGGGTAACTATATCTCTGTGTTAGTCCAGGGTAACTATATCTCTGTGTTAGTCCAGGGTAACTATATCTCTGTGTTAGTCCAGGGTAACTATATCTCTGTGTTAGTCCAGGGTAACTATATCTCTGTGTTAGTCCAGGGTAACTATATCTCAGTGTTAATCCAGGGTAACTATATCTCTATAGAACAGTGTTAGTCCAGGGTAACTATATCTCTATAGAACAGTGTTAGTCCAGGGTAACTATATCTCTATAGAACAGTGTTTAGTCCAGGGTAACTATATCTCTATAGAACAGTGTTAGTCCAGGGTAACTATATCTCTGTGTTAGTCCAGGGTAACTATATCTCTGTGTTAGTCCAGGGTAACTATATCTCTATAGAACAGTGTTTAGTCCAGGGTAACTATATCTCTGTGTTAGTCCAGGGTAACTATATCTCAGTGTTAGTCCAGGGTAACTATATCTCTGTGTTAGTCCAGGGTAACTATATCTCTATAGAACAGTGTTAGTCCAGGGTAACTATATCTCTGTGTTAGTCCAGGGTAACTATATCTCTATATCTCTGTGTTAATCCAGGGTAACTATATCTCTATAGAACAGTGTTTAGTCCAGGGTAACTATATCTCTGTGTTAGTCCAGGGTAACTATATCTCAGTGTTAGTCCAGGGTAACTATATCTCTATAGAACAGTGTTAGTCCAGGGTAACTCTATCTCTATAGAATAGTGTTAGTCCAGGCTAACTATATCTCTGTGTTAGTCCAGGGTAACTATATCTCTATAGAACAGTGTTAGTCAAGGGTAACTATATCTCTGTGTTAGTCCAGGGTAACTATATCTCTGTGTTAGTCCAGGGTAACTATATCTCTATAGAACAGTGTTAGTCCAGGGTAACTATATCTCTATAGAACAGTGTTAGTCCAGGGTAACTATATCTCTGTGTTAGTCCAGGGTAACTATATCTCTATAGAACAGTGTTAGTCCAGGGTAACTATATCTCTGTGTTAGTCCAGGGTAACTATATCTCTATAGAACAGTGTTAGTCCAGGGTAACTATATCTCTGTGTTAGTCCAGGGTAACTATATCTCTGTGTTAGTCCAGGGTAACTATATCTCTGTGTTAGTCCAGGGTAACTATATCTCTGTGTTAGTCCAGGGTAACTATATCTCTACAGAACAGTGTTTAGTCCAGGGTAACTATCTCTCTATAGAACAGTGTTAGTCCAGGGTAACTATATCTCTGTGTTAGTCCAGGGTAACTATATCTCTATGTTAGTCCAGGGTAACTATATCTCTATAGAACAGTATTAAGTCCAGGGTTACCTGGCAGAAAGTCTTCAACCTCAGGTGTAGGGGAGGGGAGCAGATCCATAATGTCCACATCCTGCATCCTGGCACCTGTTGACCAAATAACATTGGATCACCATATATTACATCTATTGTATACAGTAATCATGTGCCTATGAACTAGATTTGTGCTGTTAACACGGATGTGGTGTGCCCTCGGAGAGGAAGTCCACTGTGTGCAGCTCAACCTGCACTAACATGAATAACATGAGAATGTCTACTACTTCTGATAAGTTTCCCAGTAAAACAATGAAAACAAGAAACCATCACAGAAAAGTGCTCATAAATATCCCACGTTAACATATGTAGCTTAAGAAACAAGTTTCACGAAATGAATAATTTACTAGTAACAGATGACATTAATATTCTGACTATGTCTGAATCTCACTTAGATAATACCTTTGATGATACAGTGGTAGCAATACATAGTTATAACATCTACAGAAAAGACAGGAATTCCAATGGTGGAGGTGTTGCTGTTTATATTCAGAACCACATTCCTGTAAAGCTTAGAGAGGATCTCATGTTAAATACTGTTGAAGTAATATGGCTACAGGTTCATCTGTCCTCACCTAAAGCCCCATTCTGGTGGGAAGCTGCTATAGACCACCAAGTGCTAACAGTCATTATCTGGATAACATGTGTGATTATGCTTGATAATGTATGTGATATCAACAGAGAGGTACAGTACCTGTCATAAGTTTGGACACACACCTACATAATCCAGGGTTTTTCTTAATTTGTACTATTTTTTACTATATTGTAGAATAATAGTGAAGACATCAAAACTATGAAATAACACATATGGAATCATGTAGTAACCATAAAAGTGTTTTTTTTTAAAAATCATAATATATTTTAAGATTTGAGATTCTTCAAAATAGCCACCCTTTGCCTTGATGACAGCTTTGCACACTCTTGGCATTCTCTCAACCAGCTTCATGAGGTAGTCACCTGGAATGTATATATAGTAGCCATATCTAGGAAAACCAAAGTTCCAAAGGCTGGGTCTAATATAGTGTATAAGAGGTCATACAATACATTTTGTAGTGATTCCTATGTTGTCGATGTAAATAATATTTGTTGAGTCCGTGGTGTGTAATGAGGAGGAACCAGACGTTGCACTGGACACATTTAATGAAATTGCTTATCCCAGTTACTAATAAACATGCTCCCGTTAAGAAAAGGACATGTAAAAACTGTTAAATCCCCGTGGATTGATGAAGGAATTGAAAAAAATGGTATGGTTTTGAGAGGGACGAGGCAAAAGGAATGGAAAATAAGTCTGGCTGTACAACCGATGGGCAAATGTACTGCAAGTTGAGAAACCATGTGACTAAACTGAATAAAAAGAAGAAGAAACGACACTATGAAACACTTCCCTGTTGGCTCAGTTGGTAGAGCAGGGTGTTTGCAACGCCAGGGTGGTGTTTTCAACGCCAGCACGGTGCTTGCAACGCCAGCACGGTGCTTGCAACGCCAGCACGGTGTTTGCAACGCCAGGGTGGTGTTTTCAACGCCAGCACGGTGTTTGCAACGCCAGCACGGTGTTTACAACGCCAGGGAGGTGTTTTCAACGCCAGCACGGTGCTTGCAACGCCAGCACGGTGTTTGCAACGCCAGCACGGTGTTTGCAACGCCAGCACGGTGTTTGCAACGCCAGAACGGTGCTTGCAACGCCAGAACGGTGCTTGCAACGCCAGGGCGGTGTTTGCAACGCCAGCGCGGTGCTTGCAACGCCAGGGCGGTGTTTTCAACGCCAGCACGGTGCTTGCAACGCCAGCACGGTGTTTGCAACGCCAGCACGGTGTTTGCAACGCCAGCACGGTGCTTGCAACGCCAGCACGGTGTTTGCAACGCCAGCACGGTGTTTGCAACTCCAGCACGGTGTTTGCAACGCCAGGGTTGTGGGTTCGATTCCCACGGGGGGCCAGCACAAAAAAAAAAAAACATTTTTTAAAATAAAATGCATGAAATGAAATGTATGCATTCACTACTGTAAGTCGCTTTGGATAACAGCGTCTGCTAAATGACTAAAATGTAAAATGTAAATAAATGACATAAAGAATGATAGTAAAAAAAACTTTGCAGCACCTTCAATGTAAGTTTGGGCAAAAAGGCAAACTCAGCTCCTTCATTCATTGAATCAGATGGCTCATTCATTATAAAAACCGACTGATATTGCCAAATACCTCAAGGATTTGTTTTACCATTGGCAAGATAAGCAAACTTAGGGATGACATGCCAGCAACAAACGCTGACACTACACATCCAAGTATATCTGACCATATTATGACAGACAGGAAGTGTACTTTTGAATTCCGTAAAGTCAGTGTGGAAGAGGTTAACAAATTATTAAGGATGTTGGGTTATGGTCTCTCCACTAGCATCAGGACCTCTCAATAAGGATGTTGGGTTATGGTCTCTCCACTAGGCATCAGGACCTCTCAATAAGGATGTTGGGTTATGGTCTCTCCACTAGGCATCAGGACCTCTCAATAAGGATGTTGGGTTATGGTCTCTCCACTAGCATCAGGACCTCTCAATAAGGATGTTGGGTTATGGTCTCTCCACTAGGGACCTCTCAATAAGGATGTTGGGTTATGGTCTCTCCACTAGGGACCTCTCAATAAGGATGTTGGGTTATGGTCTCTCCACTAGGCATCAGGACCTCTCAATAAGGATGTTGGGTTATGGTCTCTCCACTAGCATCAGGACCTCTCAATAAGGATGTTGGGTTATGGTCTCTCCACTAGCATCAGGACCTCTCAATAAGGATGTTGGGTTATGGTCTCTCCACTAGCATCAGGACCTCTCAATAAGGATGTTGGGTTATGGTCTCTCCACTAGCATCAGGACCTCTCAATAAGGATGTTGGGTTATGGTCTCTCCACTAGCATCAGGACCTCTCAATAAGGATGTTGGGTTATGGTCTCTCCACTAGCATCAGGACCTCTCAATAAGGATGTTGGGTTATGGTCTCTCCACTAGGCATCAGGACCTCTCAATAAGGATGTTGGGTTATGGTCTCTCCACTAGCATCAGGACCTCTCAATAAGGATGTTGGGTTATGGTCTCTCCACTAGGCATCAGGACCTCTCAATAAGGATGTTGGGTTATGGTCTCTCCACTAGCATCAGGACCTCTCAATAAGGATGTTGGGTTATGGTCTCTCCACTAGCATCAGGACCTCTCAATAAGGATGTTGGGTTATGGTCTCTCCACTAGGGACCTCTCAATAAGGATGTTGGGTTATGGTCTCTCCACTAGCATCAGGACCTCTCAATAAGGATGTTGGGTTATGGTCTCTCCACTAGCATCAGGACCTCTCAATAAGGATGTTGGGTTATGGTCTCTACACTAGGCATCAGGACCTCTCAATAAGGATGTTGGGTTATGGTCTCTCCACTAGCATCAGGACCTCTCAATAAGGATGTTGGGTTATGGTCTCTCCACTAGCATCAGGACCTCTCAATAAGGATGTTGGGTTATGGTCTCTCCACTAGCATCAGGACCTCTCAATAAGGATGTTGGGTTATGGTCTCTCCACTAGCATCAGGACCTCTCAATAAGGATGTTGGGTTATGGTCTCTCCACTAGCATCAGGACCTCTCAATAAGGATGTTGGGTTATGGTCTCTCCACTAGGGACCTCTCAATAAGGATGTTGGGTTATGGTCTCTCCACTAGCATCAGGACCTCTCAATAAGGATGTTGGGTTATGGTCTCTCCACTAGCATCAGGACCTCTCAATAAGGATGTTGGGTTATGGTCTCTCCACTAGGGACCTCTCAATAAGGATGTTGGGTTATGGTCTCTCCACTAGGCATCAGGACCTCTCAATAAGGATGTTGGGTTATGGTCTCTCCACTAGCATCAGGACCTCTCAATAAGGATGTTGGGTTATGGTCTCTCCACTAGCATCAGGACCTCTCAATAAGGATGTTGGGTTATGGTCTCTCCACTAGCATCAGGACCTCTCAATAAGGATGTTGGGTTATGGTCTCTCCACTAGGGACCTCTCAATAAGGATGTTGGGTTATGGTCTCTCCACTAGGCATCAGGACCTCTCAATAAGGATGTTGGGTTATGGTCTCTCCACTAGGCATCAGGACCTCTCAATAAGGATGTTGGGTTATGGTCTCTCCACTAGCATCAGGACCTCTCAATAAGGATGTTGGGTTATGGTCTCTCCACTAGCATCAGGACCTCTCAATAAGGTGTCTAGGTGTTTTTTATTTTTATTTATCCTTTATTTATACAGGTTTTTTCTCATTGAGATAACATCTCTTTTCCAAGAGAGACCTGATCCAATAGCAGCAAGGGGAACAACGTTTCAGTCAAAACAACTTACATTACACTAACACAACATTAAACAACACTATAAACACACATACAATACAACAACAACAAAACATTTTTACGTTAAAAAACACGAAAGTCTTGACAAAAAAAAAAAACAGCTGTCCTAAAGACAATTACACTCCTCTATGATATATACATCGATCAAGTGTTTAAACTCCACCAACAAAACAAGATCGTCACATTTTTAAAATGTTCAGGAGAGAATTCCAGGACCACGGAGCCGAGTAACTAAAACTATTTCTACCATGACCTGTTCTAATTCTTGGTACTGTTAGAAACAAATCAGAAATGGGACCGTTAATTGATATTTATTTACTGACCTGATTAAAAAAAGAATAGAGATAAAATGGCATTTTTCCCCCCAGTGTTTACCAGTGTTTACCAGTGTTTACCAGTGTTTACCGGTGTTTACCGGTGTTTACCAGTGTTTACCAGTGTTTACCGGTGTTTACCGGTGTTTACCAGTGTTTACCGGTGTTTACCGGTGTTTACCGGTGTTTACCAGTGTTTACCAGTGTTTACCGGTGTTTACCGGTGTTTACCGGTGTTTACCAGTGTTTACCAGTGTTTACCGGCGTTTACCAGTGTTTACCGGTGTTTACCGGTGTTTACCAGTGTTTACCAGTGTTTACCAGTGTTTACCAGTGTTTAAACCTACGCAAGGTCAATGACGACCAGGCAACGGCGCTGTAGAGATCACAATGATGTGTTAGACGTTTTGGATCTGTAATGAACCTGAGGGCTGCATGATACACTGAATCAAGTGCTCTCAGGGTTGTGGTTGAGGCCTGCATATATATAACATCTGTCACGTCCTGGCCAGTCTAAGGGTTAATTGGTATTGTAGTTTGGTCAGGACGTGGCAGAGGGTATTAGTTTTATGGTATTCGGGGTGGTGTGTTTGTTGTAGGGGATTTGATTTGTGTATTCCGGGGTTTTTGGGCACTGTTCCTTGTTATGTATGTCTATGATTGATCTAGCTGTTGTACGTCTATGTTTGGGTTCATTGGGGTTGGGACTCTCAATTGAAGGCAGGTGTTGTCCATTTGCCTTTGATTGAGAGTCCCATATATTAGGGTGTGTTTGTATGTGTCTTTTGTGGGGAATTGTTGTGAGCACTGCGTTTGTTTGAGCCTGCCACACTGTTGCCGTTGTGAGTATTGTTTGTTGTTTTGTTTTTCTCAAGTGGATACCTTACATGTTTTTATCAGTAATAAACATGAGTGTCCACAATCCCGCTGCATTTTGGTCCTCCTTTCCTCAACACGACAAAGAACGTGACAACATCACTACAATCTAAAACTGCCAGTAATGTACAGTTGTGGCCAAAAGTTTTGAGAATGACACAAATATTAATTTTCACAAATTTTGCTGCCTCTCGTGTCTTTAGATATTTTTGTCAGATGTTACTATGGAATACTGAAGTATAATTACAAGCATTTCATAAGTGTCAAACGCTTTTATTGACAATTACATGAAGTTGATGCAAAGAGTCAATATTTGCAGTGTTGACCCTTCTTTTTCAAGACCTCTGCAATCCACCCTGGCATGCTGTCAATTAACTTCTGGGCCACATCCTGACTGATGGCAGCCCATTCTTGCAAAATCAATGCTTGGAGTTTGTCAGAATTTGTGGGTTTTTGTTTGTCTACCCGCCTCTTGATGATTGACCACAATTTCTCAATGGGATTAAGGTCTGGGGAGTTTCCTGGCCATGGACCCAAAATATCGATGTTTTGTTCCCCGAGCTACTTAGTTATCACTTTTGCCTTATGGCAAAGTGATCCATCATGCTGGAAAAGGCATTGTTCGTCACCAAACTGTTCCTGGATGGTTGGGAGAAGTTGCTCTCGCAGGATGTGTTGGTACCATTCTTTATTCTTAAGCAAAATTGTGAGTGAGCCCACTCCCTTGGCTGAGAAGCAACCCCACACATGAATGGTCTCAGGATGCTTTACTGTTGGCATGACACAGGACTGATGGTAGCGCTCACCTTGTCTTCTCCGGACAAGCTTTTTTTCCGGATGCCCCAAACAATCGGAAAGGGGATTCATCAGAGAAAATGACTTTACCCCAGTCCTCAGCAGTCCAATCCCTGTACCTTTTGCAGAATATCAGTCTGTCCCTGATGTTTTTCCTGGAGAGAAGTGGCTTCTTTGCTTCCCTTCTTGACACCAGGCCATCCTTCAAAAGTCTTCGCCTCACTGTGCGTGCAGATGCACTCACACCTGCCTGCTGCCATTCCTGAGCAAGCTCTGTACCGGTGGTGCCCCGATCCCGCAGCTGAATCAAATTTAGGAGACGGTCCTGGCACTTGCTGGACTTTCTTGGGCACCCTGAAGCCTTCTTCACAACAATTGAACCGCTCTTCTTGAAGTTCTTGATGATCCGAAAAATGGTTGATTTAGGTGCAATCTTACTGGCAGCAATATCCTTGCCTGTGAAGCCCTTTTGTGCAAAGCAATGATGACGGCATGTGTTTCCTTGCAGGTAACCATGGTTGACTGAGGAAGAACAATGATTCCAAGCACCACCCTCCTTTTGAAGCTTCCAGTCTGTTATTTGAACTCAATCAGCATGACAGAGTGATCTCCAGCCTTGTCCTCATCAACACTCACACCCAGTGTTAACGAGAGAATCACTGACATGATGTCAGCTGGTCCTTTTGTGGCAGGGCTGAAATGCAGTGGAAATGTTTTTTGGGGGGGATTCAGTTCCATTTGCATGGCAAAGAGAGACTTTGCAATTAATTGCAATTCATCTGATCACTCTTCATAACATTCTGGAGTATATCCAAATTGCCATCATACAAACTGAGGCAGCAGACTTTGTGATAATTAATATTTGTGTCATTCTCAAAACGTTTTGGCTACGACTATACATCGTGCCAGCTCCTTCCTGGTCTCAAAAGAAAAACAAGCCTTACGCCGGTAATAAAAAACCTATTCTCAGCAATGAGCTTCCTTATCAAGTTCTCTACAGGCACAGTGAATCTCAGTTTATCATCAACCCACACACACCCAAATATTTGTACACTTTCACTTGCTCTATAGTACGTCCAGCCAATGTAGCAATGACATGATCGGTAACATACCTGGCATTTGAAAATACCATTGCATTTTGTTTTTTCCCTGAATTTAGAACCAGCTTTAAAAATCATACAGATTCTGTTTGTATGATGTTAAATGCTCTTTGGGCATTTTCATAAGCTGAAGGTAAACTACTATCAATATCATCTACATAAAAATGAACATCCATTGTTTCAATAAGATCCCCCCCCCCCCCAAATGTTGTTTATATACAAAATGAACAACAAAATAGAACCTTTGCGTAACACCTGAGTACAACTCTATGGACTCAGATTTTACAACCATCCACCATTAAAAGTAAGACTTGATTGGTAATTTATAAACCAAACCTAGAGCACGACCAGTCATTCCACAACATTTTAACCTTTACAATAACACGGTGTCGAATGCTTTCGACAAATCATTAAAAACGAGACACACAATGTAGCTTCTCATCAAGAACACAGTGAATGTAATTTAAAACCTTCAGTGTTGCTGAACACAGTGCTGTGACCAGACCTAAAACCTGATTGCATTCCATTTTAAATAATTGTTTTTCTTGGAAGTAGGTCTTTAGAACTGCCTACTAACGAAGGGACTCCAGTACCTTTGACAAGTACAGACGATTTTGATATGGGTCGATAGTTGTCAAGTAGCGAAGGATCTCCAGCTTTCAGGAGAGGCAGTACAAAAGCAGATTTCCATAATGTGGGGATATCAAGGGTTGGTTCCTTTAACCAACTACAGAATTTTTCAAGCTACAACATTCTATAACAGCCATGTTAGAACCCCATTAACATGACACTACAACATTCTATAACAGCCATGTTAGAACCCCATTAACACTACAACATTCTATAACAGCCATGTTAGAACCCCATTAACACTACAACATTCTATAACAGCCATGTTAGAACCCCATTAACACTACAACATTCTATAACAGCCATGTTAGAACCCCATTAACACTACAACATTCTATAACAGCCATGTTAGAACCCCATTAACACTACAACATTCTATAGCAGCCATGTTAGAACCCCATTAACATGACACTACAACATTCTATAACAGCCATGTTAGAACCCCATTAACATGACACTACAACATTCTATAACAGCCATGTTAGAACTCCATTAACATGACACTACAACATTCTATAACAGCCATGTTAGAGCCTCATTAACATGACACTACAACATTCTATATCAGCCATGTTAAAACCCCATTAACACTAAAACATTCTATAACAGCCATGTTAGAACCCCATTAACATGACACTACAACATTCTATATCAGCCATGTTAGAACCCCATTAACACTACAACATTCTATAACAGCCATGTTAGAACCCCATTAACATGACACTACAACATTCTATATCAGCCATGTTAGAACCCCATTAACATGACACTACAACATTCTATAACAGCCATGTTAGAACCCCATTAACACTACAACATTCTATAACAGCCATGTTAGAACCCCATTAACATGACACTACAACATTCTATAACAGCCATGTTAGAACCCCATTAACACTACAACATTCTATAACAGCCATGTTAGAACCCCATTAACATGACACTACAACATTCTATAACAGCCATGTTAGAACCCCATTAACATGACACTACAACATTCTATAACAGCCATGTTAGAACCCCATTAACACTACAACATTCTATAACAGCCATGTTAGAACCCCATTAACATGACACTACAACATTCTATAGCAGCCATGTTAGAACCCCATTAACACTACAACATTCTATAACAGCCATGTTAGAACCCCATTAACACTACAACATTCTATAGCAGCCATGTTAGAACCCCATTAACATGACACTACAACATTCTATAACAGCCATGTTAGAACCCCATTAACATGACACTACAACATTCTATAACAGCCATGTTAGAACCCCATTAACACTACAACATTCTATAACAGCCATGTTAGAACCCCATTAACATGACACTACAACATTCTATAACAGCCATGTTAGAACCCCATTAACATGACACTACAACATTCTATAACAGCCATGTTAGAACCCCATTAACACTACAACATTCTATAACAGCCATGTTAGAACCCCATTAACACTACAACATTCTATAACAGCCATGTTAGAACCCCATTAACATGACACTACAACATTCTATAGCAGCCATGTTAGAACCCCATTAACATGACACTACAACATTCTATAGCAGCCATGTTAGAACCCCATTAACACTACAACATTCTATAACAGCCATGTTAGAACTCCATTAACATGACACTACAACATTCTATAACAGCCATGTTAGAACCCCATTAACATGACACTACAACATTCTATAACAGCCATGTTAGAACCCCATTAACATGATACTACAACATTCTATAGCAGCCATGTTAGAACCCCATTAAAATGACACTACAACATTCTATATCAGCCATGTTAGAACCCCATTAACACTACAACATTCTATAACAGCCATGTTAGAACCCCATTAACACTACAACATTCTATAACAGCCATGTTAGAACCCCATTAACACTACAACATTCTATAACAGCCATGTTAGAACCCCATTAACACTACAACATTATATAACAGCCATGTTAGAACCCCATTAACATGACACTACAACATTCTATAACAGCCATGTTAGAACCCCATTAACACTACAACGTTCTATAGCAGCCATGTTAGAACCCCATTAACACTACAACATTCTATAACAGCCATGTTAGAACCCCATTAACATGATATGGGTAATATTTAATATTTAAATAATGCTATGTAACTATCCTCCAGAGTGGCGAAGCGGTCTGAGGCATCACTACAGACCCTGGTTCGATCCCAGGCTGCATCACACTTGACCAGGAGTCCCATAGGGCGGCGCACAATTCGCCCAGGGTCGTTCGGGTTTGGGGAGGGTTTGGCCGGGGTAGGCCGTCATTGTAAAATAATAATTTATTCTTAACTGAAATTGCCTCGTTAAATAAAATAAAGTAAATAAATAAAAACAGAAATTCTAGAATTTTTAACAATATTCAACATTGTCAATATTTGTCCGATCTCTCTAAAGATAATTTCTCTGGTCCAAAGCTGAAACAGACTGGTCTTTCACTATAACTAATATATTGGGTTTCAGCAGGGACCCAGAGCATCTAGATTGTACCCACATCCTGTATGGGGGGGTGACAGTTGAGAAGTTCATCTATTTTTTTGCCATGTCGAGAATTATATTAAAACAGATCAGAAAATAAAGTATGGGCTAATTAATGACCTCCACGTTTTTTCCCCCTCCCCCACGTGTCACAGTTTTATTGTTCTGTTAAACATGTGGGGGCGGTGTGGGGGGGGGTGGCGGACATGATACAAGTCCTATAATATAACAATAAAATGCCAAACACAAATTAAACATTACAGAAGTTAGATTTCAACACACAGTATTATTCCATCTGAATAACAGAACTGAGAACAGCGCTTACAGGGGGCCATAGAAGACACCCGGGTTATTCACTTCTCTCGTTGCTGGCTGGAATCCCCCCCCAACCCCAAATCACCCACCACATGCAATCATTCACAAACAAAATACGGCGAAATTAAATTGATTTACAAATATAAAAACAGTTAGAACTCTTAAATAAATAGTACAAAATAAGTGACATTTATTGTCTTTTCAATAAAATGTATGTTTTTTTTTTTTTTCGCCATGCAGTGGAGATGGTATCGTTGCGTGCGTCGGATAAAATTATATTGAAGAGACCAGCAGAAAAATAACCCAAAAAATCTCACCTGTCTGGCGGGAATCGAGAGTCTCCATCCGTCGGGTTAAAAGGCAACAGCTTCCACTATATGATCCGTGTCCAAATGCATTAAGCTATAGCTGTCCTTGAATGCTCCGTGCACTTTGTGGTCGTTTGTTGTGCGTCTGTGTGTGTTCGCGACGTACCCAGGGCATCCATTCACTTTTACTTTCGATAGGAATCTCATTGTGCGTCTGTTCTCTACTCTCCCTCTCCCTCTCTCTCTCTCTCTCTCTCTCTCTCTCTCTTTCTCTCCCATTTCGTTTCCACTGATCTACAAACTTAAAAGACAAGTGCTTTCATCACTCAGACCAAGGCGTGTATGGCTCCAATTTGATAAAGGAGAGAGTGATGTAGACGTGGGGAACCCCACTAACGCCAAACTAACTATTGGTAATGTTGTTAAAGAGGTGATTATGTTGCAAGATAAGACAAGAGAGGAGCCTCCTGGACCTGAGGAACCTCTTTCTCTCCCTCCCTCTGATTTTTTTGGAAGAGGAAATGGGTGTTTGTTTGGCGTCAGTCTAGCTAGGAAAGTACCAGCCATAGCAAACTGTCTATCCCTGTGGCCATATGCCATACCAGTCTGATAGGCACATACACACGCATGCGTAGACACAACATCAACAGATACCATCCATGCCACTTTGTTCACCATACCTTTATCTCTCTCCCCTCCCTCCACAGAAATGCCGCCACACCCCCCTCACCTCCCTCATTCCTTTCTCTGACATCGTAGTTAGCGTGGTAATACCCGTTTGGTTACCAGTTTGGTTACCCGTTTGGTTACCAGGCACTGAGATCATTTCATCAAACGAACGCCAGACGCGCAAAACACCACGCAAGTGTAGTCTAAGCTCAAACAGAGAACGTCACAAAACGACGCGGACGAAAGCCCTCCGGCATATTCCGACACGTTACGACCTGAAACATGTGAACACGACGTATCGTTCGTTCCGCCGCCATGCTGGGCAGTGTTTTAACCTGGTTCCTTGATCTGATATAGAAACTTTTCATCAAAGTAGACTATTTTTTTGTTTATTTTTTGTTGCATTGATAAACAAATATAATCTCCGCGACTGTTCAGATAATAAACCCCCCCCCCAAAAAACAAGAATCCATCGAAAAAAGGTATTTTGTTAAGAATAATTACTGATTACAGGCTATTGTTCAGTGGTAAAACCTGCTGTAGTCAACAGCGATGAGTAAGACTGTGGGAACATTGATTTCCTAAACTTTATGTTGTGTTATAGCCTAATTTTTTGTATTTTTATTTCATTATATATATATAAAAAAAAACAAAGTTAATTCATATGCTATTAACCCACATAGGCAGTCGGCCTACAAGAGGGCCATTTAGGGCCTATAATTTCACACTTTGTTTGGTTTCCTGTACCTCAGTTGGTAGAGCATGGTGTGTGCAACACCAGGGTTGTGGGTTCGGTTTCCACGGGGGGCCAGCACAGAAAAACAAAAACATGTATGAAATGGATGCATTCACTAGTGTAAGTCTCTCTGGATAAGAGCGTCTGCTAAATGACTAAAATGTAAAATGTAAATGTTTCAGCAAAACGAGGCTACTGTTCAAAAACCTTTTTCAAATGATTAGGACTAAATGCTCAAGGAAAAATGGCATTGTTCAGTTTAATAAATTGTTCAAGGGCAAAGCAGCCTAATAGAACAGTGAATTTTCACAGAAGCATCCTGTTCAATAAGCCTACATTCGTCTCCTGTTCAATAGGCCTACATTAGTCTCCTGTTTAATAAGCCTACATTAGTCTCCTGTTCAATAGGCCTACATTAGTCTCCTGTTCAATAGGCCTACATTAGTCTCCTGTTCAATAAGCCTACATTAGTCTCCTGTTCAATAAGCCTACATTAGTCTCCTGTTCAATAGGCCTACATTAGTCTCCTGTTTAATAGGCCTACATTAGTCTCCTGTTCAATAAGCCTACATTAGTCTCCTGTTCAATAAGCCTACATTAGTCTCCTGTTCAATAGGCCTACATTAGTCTCTGTTCAATAGGCCTACATTAGTCTCCTGTTCAATAAGCCTACATTCATCTCCTGTTCAATAGGCCTATATTAGTCTCCTGTTCAACAGGCCTACATTAGTCTCTGTTCAATAGGCCTACATTAGTCTCCTGTTCAATAAGCCTACATTAGTCTCCTGTCCAATAAGCCTACATTAGTCTCCTGTTCAATAAGCCTACATTAGTCTCCTGTTCAATAGGCCTACATTAGTCTCCTGTTCAATAAGCCTACATTAGTCTCCTGTTCAATAAGCCTACATTAGTCTCCTGTTCAATAGGCAGGTCCTAATGACACAGTAGAAACAGGTTCAGTTACAGGTCCTAATAACACAGTAGAAACAGGTTCAGTTACAGGTCCTACACAGTAGAAACAGGTTCAGTTACAGGTCCTAATGACACAGTAGAAACAGGTTCAGTTACAGGTCCTAATAACACAGTAGAAACAGGTTCAGTTACAGGTCCTAATAACACAGTAGAAACAGGTTCAGTTACAGGTCCTAATAACACAGTAGAAACAGGTTCAGTTACAGGTCCTAATAACACAGTAGAAACAGGTTCAGTTACAGGTCCTAATAACACAGTAGAAACAGGTTCAGTTACAGGTCCTAATAACACAGTAGAAACAGGTTCAGTTACAGGTCCTAATAACACAGTAGAAACAGAAACAGGTTCAGTTACAGGCCCTAATAACACAGTAGAAACAGGTTCAGTTACAGGCCCTAATAACACAGTAGAAACAGGTTCAGTTACAGGTCCTAATAACACAGTAGAAACAGGTTCAGTTACAGGTCCTAATAACACAGTAGAAACAGAAACAGGTTCAGTTACAGGTCCTAATAACACAGTAGAAACAGGTTCAGTTACAGGTCCTAATAACACAGTAGAAACAGAAACAGGTTTAGTTACAGGCCCTAATAACACAGTAGAAACAGAAACAGGTTCAGTTACAGGTCCTAATAACACAGTAGAAACAGGTTCAGTTACAGGCCCTAATGACACAGTAGAAACAGGTTCAGTTACAGGCCCTAATGACACAGTAGAAACAGGTTCAGTTACAGGTCCTAATGACACAGTAGAAACAGGTTCAGTCACAGGTCCTAATAACACAGTAGAAACAGGTTCAGTTACAGGTCCTAATAACACAGTAGAAACAGGTTCAGTTACAGGTCCTAATAACACAGTAGAAACAGGTTCAGTTACAGGTCCTAATAACACAGCAGAAACAGGTTCAGTTACAGGTCCTAATGACACAGTAGAAACAGGTTCAGTTACAGGTCCTAATAACACAGTAGAAACAGGTTCAGTTACAGGTCCTAATAACACAGTAGAAACAGGTTCAGTTACAGGTCCTAATGACACAGTAGAAACAGGTTCAGTTACAGGTCCTAATGACACAGTAGAAACAGAAACAGGTTCAGTTACAGGTCCTAATAACACAGTAGAAACAGAAACAGGTTCAGTTACAGGTCCTAATAACACAGTAGAAACAGGTTCAGTTACAGGTCCTAATGACACAGTAGAAACAGAAACAGGTTCAGTTACAGGTCCTAATGACACAGTAGAAACAGGTTCAGTTACAGGCCCTAATGACACAGTAGAAACAGGTTCAGTTACAGGTCCTAATAACACAGTAGAAACAGGTTCAGTTACAGGTCCTAATAACACAGTAGAAACAGGTTCAGTTACAGGCCCTAATGACACAGTAGAAACAGGTTCAGTTACAGGTCCTAATGACACAGTAGAAACAGAAACAGGTTCAGTTACAGGTCCTAATGACACAGTAGAAACAGGTTCAGTTACAGGTCCTAATGACACAGTAGAAACAGAAACAGGTTCAGTTACAGGTCCTAATAACACAGTAGAAACAGGTTCAGTTACAGGTCCTAATAACACAGTAGAAACAGGTTCAGTTACAGGTCCTAATAACACAGTAGAAACAGGTTCAGTTACAGGTCCTAATAACACAGTAGAAACAGGTTCAGTTACAGGCCCTAATAACACAGTAGAAACAGGTTCAGTTACAGGTCCTAATAACACAGTAGAAACAGGTTCAGTTACAGGTCCTAATAACACAGTAGAAACAGAAACAGGTTCAGTTACATGTCCTAATAACACAGTAGAAACAGGTTCAGTTACAGGTCCTAATGACACAGTAGAAACAGGTTCAGTTACAGGACCTAATGTCACAGTAGAAACAGGTTCAGTTACAGGTCCTAATAACACAGTAGAAACAGGTTCCGTTACAGGTCCTAATGACACAGTAGAAACAGAAACAGGTTCAGTTACAGGTCCTAATAACACAGTAGAAACAGGTTCAGTTACAGGCCCTAATAACACAGTAGAAACAGGTTCAGTTACAGGTCCTAATAACACAGTAGAAACAGAAACAGGTTCAGTTACAGGCCCTAATAACACAGTAGAAACAGGTTCAGTTACAGGTCCTAATGACACAGTAGAAACAGGTTCAGTTACAGGTCCTAATGACACAGTAGAAACAGGTTCAGTTACAGGTCCTAATGACACAGTAGAAACAGGTTCAGTTACAGGTCCTAATGACACAGTAGAAACAGGTTCAGTTACAGGTCCTAATAACACAGTAGAAACAGGTTCAGATACAGGCCCTAATAACACAGTAGAAACAGGTTCAGTTACAGGTCCTAATAACACAGTAGAAACAGGTTCAGTTACAGGCCCTAATGACACAGTAGAAACAGGTTCAGTTACAGGTCCTAATGACACAGTAGAAACAGGTTCAGTTACAGGTCCTAATAACACAGTAGAAACAGAAACAGGTTCAGTTACAGGTCCTAATAACACAGTAGAAACAGAAACAGGTTCAGTTACAGGTCCTAATGACACAGTAGAAACAGGTTCAGTTACAGGTCCTAATAACACAGTAGAAACAGAAACAGGTTCAGTTACAGGTGCTAATAACACAGTAGACACAGGTTCAGTTACAGGTCCTAATAACACAGTAGAAACAGAAACAGGTTCAGTTACAGGTCCTAATAACACAGTAGAAACAGAAACAGGTTCAGTTACAGGCCCTAATAACACAGTAGAAACAGGTTCAGTTACAGGTCCTAATGACACAGTAGAAACAGGTTCAGTTACAGGTCCTAATGACACAGTAGAAACAGGTTCAGTTACAGGTCCTAATGACACAGAAGAAACAGGTTCAGTTACAGGTCCTAATGACACAGTAGAAACAGGTTCAGTTACAGGTCCTAATAACACAGTAGAAACAGGTTCAGATACAGGCCCTAATAACACAGTAGAAACAGGTTCAGTTACAGGTCCTAATAACACAGTAGAAACAGGTTCAGTTACAGGCCCTAATGACACAGTAGAAACAGGTTCAGTTACAGGTCCTAATGACACAGTAGAAACAGGTTCAGTTACAGGTCCTAATAACACAGTAGAAACAGAAACAGGTTCAGTTACAGGTCCTAATGACACAGTAGAAACAGGTTCAGTTACAGGTCCTAATAACACAGTAGAAACAGAAACAGGTTCAGTTACAGGTGCTAATAACACAGTAGAAACAGGTTCAGTTACAGGTCCTAATAACACAGTAGAAACAGGTTCAGTTACAGGTCCTAATAACACAGTATAAACAGGTTCAGTTACAGGTCCTAATAACACAGTAGAAACAGGTTCAGTTACAGGCCCTAATAACACAGTAGAAACAGGTTCAGTTACAGGTCCTAATGACACAATAGAAACAGGTTCAGTTACAGGTCCTAATAACACAGTAGAAACAGAAACAGGTTCAGTTACAGGTCCTAATAACACAGTAGAAACAGGTTCAGTTCCAGGTCCTAATAACACAGTAGTAACAGAAACAGGTTCAGTTACAGGTCCTAATAACACAGTAGAAACAGGTTCAGTTCCAGGTCCTAATAACACAGTAGAAACAGAAACAGGTTCAGTTACAGGTCCTAATAACACAGTAGAAACAGGTTCAGTTACAGGTCCTAATAACACAGTAGAAACAGGTTCAGTTACAGGTCCTAATAACACAGTAGAAACAGGTTCAGTTACAGGCCCTAATAACACAGTAGAAACAGGTTCAGTTACAGGTCCTAATGACACAGTAGAAACAGGTTCAGTTACAGGTCCTAATAACACAGTAGAAACAGAAACAGGTTCAGTTATATGTCCTAATAACACAGTAGAAACAGGTTCAGTTACAGGTCCTAATGACACAGTAGAAACAGGTTCAGTTACAGGTCCTAATAACACAGTAGAAACAGGTTCAGTTACAGGCCCTAATGACACAGTAGAAACAGGTTCAGTTACAGGTCCTAATAACATAGTAGAAACAGGTTCAGTTACAGGCCCTAATAACACAGTAGAAACAGGTTCAGTTACAGGTCCTAATAACACAGTAGAAACAGGTTCAGTTACAGGTCCCTAGATGACACAAGTAGAAACAGAACAGGTTCAGTTACAGGTCCTAATAACACAGTAGAAACAGGTTCAGGTTACAGGCCCTAATACACGTAGAAACAGGTTCAGTTTACAGGTCCTAATGAACACGAGAAACAGGTTCAGTTACAGGTCCTAATACACAGTAGAAACAGGTTCAGATTACGGTCCTAATAACACAGTAGAAACAGGTTCAGTTACAGGTCCTAATAACACAGTAGAACAGAAAACAGGTTCAGTTACAGGTCCTAATAACACAGTAGAAACAGTTCAGTTACAGGTCCTAATGACCAGTAGAAACAGGTTCAGTTACAGGTCCTAATGACACAGTAGAAACAGGTTCAGTTACAGGTCCTAATAACACAGTAGAACAGGTTCAGATACAGGCCCTAATAACACAGTAGAAACAGGTTCAGTTACAGGTCCTAATAACACAGTAGAACAGGTTCAGTTACAGGTCTATAACACAGTAGAAACAGGTTCAGTTACAGGCCTAATGACACAGTAGAAACAGGTTCAGTTACAGGTCCTAATGACACAGTAGAAACAGGTTCAGTTACAGGTCCTAATAACACAGTAGAACAGAAACAGGTTCAGTTACAGGTCCTAATGACACAGTAGAAACAGGTTCAGTTACAGGTCCTAATAAACACAGTAGAAACAGGTTCAGTTACAGGTCCTAATAACACAGTAGAACAGAAACAGGTTCAGTTACAGGTCCTAATAACACAGTAGAAACAGGTTCAGTTACAGGTCCTAATAACACAGTAGAAACAGGTTCAGTTACAGGTCCTAATAACACAGTAGAAACAGGTTCAGTTACAGGTCCTAATAACACAGTAGAAACAGAAACAAGTTCAGTTACAGGTCCTAATAACACAGTAGAAACAGGTTCAGTTACAGGCCCTAATAACACAGTAGAAACAGGTTCAGTTACAGGTCCTAATAACACAGTAGAAACAGGTTCAGTTACAGGCCCTAATAACACAGTAGAAATAGGTTCAGTTACAGGTCCTAATGACACAGTAGAAACAGGTTCAGTTACACGTCCTAATAACACAGTAGAAACAGGTTCAGTTACAGGTCCTAATAACACAGTAGAAACAGGTTCAGTTACAGGTCCTAATAACACAGTAGAAACAGGTTCAGATACAGGTCCTAATAACACAGTAGAAACAGGTTCAGTTACAGGTCCTAATAACACAGTAGAAACAGGTTCAGTTACAGGTCCTAATAACACAGTAGAAACAGGTTCAGTTACAGGTCCTAATAACACAGTAGAAACAGGTTCAGTTACAGGTCCTAATAACACAGTAGAAACAGGTTCAGATACAGTCCCTAATAACACAGTAGAAACAGGTTCAGTTACAGGTCCTAATAACACAGTAGAAACAGAAACAGGTTCAGTTACAGGTCCTAATAACACAGTAGAAACAGGTTCAGTTACAGGTCCTAATAACACAGTAGAAACAGGTTCAGTTACAGGTCCTAATAACACAGTAGAAACAGGTTCAGTTACAGGCCCTAATAAACACAGTAAACAGAAACAGGTTCAGTTACAGGTCCTAATAACACAGTAGAAACAGGTTCAGTTACAGGCCTAATTACACACAGTAGAAACAGGTTCATACAGTTTCCCTAATAACACAGTAATAAAACAATAGAAACAGGTTCAGTTCCAGGTCCTAATAACACAAGTAGAAACAGGTTCAGTTACAGGTCCTAATGAACACAGTAGAAACAGGTTCAGTTACAGGTCCTAATAACACAGTGAAACAGGTTCAGTTACAGGTCCTAAGAACACAGTAGAAACAGGTTCAGTTACAGGTCCTAATGACACAGTAGAAACAGGTTCAGTTACAGGTCCTAATACCACAGTAGAAAAACAGGTTCAGTTACAGGTCCTAATTACACAGTAGGAGACACAGAAACAGGTTCAGTACAGGTCTTAATAACCCAGTAGAAACAGGTTCAGTTACAGGTCCTAATAACACAGTAGAAACAGGTTCAGTTACAGGTCCTAATAACACAGTAGAAACAGGTTCAGTTACAGGTCCTAATAACACAGTAGAAACAGGTTCAGTTACAGGTCCCTAATAACACAGTAGAAACAGAAACCGGTTCAGTTACAGGTCCTAAATAACACAGTAGAAACAGGTTTCAGTTACAGGTCCTAATAACACAGTAGAAACAGGTTCAGTTACAGGTCCTAATAACACAGTAGAAACAGAAAACAGGTTCAGTTCAGGCCCTAATAACACAGTAGAAACAGGTTCAGTCACAGGTCCTAATAACACAGTAGAAACAGGTTCAGTTACAGGTCCTAATAACACAGTAGAAACAGGTTCAGTTACAGGTCCTAATAACACAGTAGAAACAGAAACCGGTTCAGTTACAGGTCCTAATAACACAGTAGAAACAGGTTCAGTTACAGGTCCTAATAACACAGTAGAAAACAGGTTCAGTTACAGGTCCTAATAACACAGTAGAAACAGAAACAGGTTCAGTTACAGGCCCTAATAACACAGTAGAAACAGGTTCAGTTACAGGTCCTAATAACACAGTAGAAACAGGTTCAGTTACAGGTCCTAATAACACAGTAGAAACAGAAACAGGTTCAGTTACAGGTCTTAATAACACAGTAGAAACAGGTTCAGTTACAGGTCCTAATAACACAGTAGAAACAGGTTCAGTTACAGGTCCTAATAACACAGTAGAAACAGGTTCAGTTACAGGTCCTAATAACACAGTAGAACAGGTTCAGTTACAGGCCTAATAACACAGTAGAAACAGGTTCAGTTACAGGTCCTAATAACACAGTAGAAACAGGTTCAGTTACAGGTCCTAATAACACAGTAGAAACAGAAACAGGTTCAGTTACAGGCCCTAATAACACAGTAGAAACAGGTTCAGTTACAGGTCCTAATAACACAGTAGAAACAGGTTCAGTTACAGGTCCTAATAACACAGTAGAAACAGAAACAGGTTCAGTTACAGGTCTTAATAACACAGTAGAAACAGGTTCAGTTACAGGTCCTAATAACACAGTAGAAACAGGTTCAGTACAGGTCCTAATAAACACAGTAGAAAACAGGTTCAGTTACAGGTCCTAATAACACCGTAGAAACAGGTTCAGTTTACAGGTCCTAATAACACAGTAGAAACAGAAACCGGTTCAGTTACAGGTCCTAATAACACAGTATAAACAGGTTCAGTTACAGGTCCTAATAACACAGTAGAAACAGGTTCAGTTACAGGTCCTAATAACACAGTAGAAACAGAAACAGGTTCAGTTACAGGCCCTAATAACACAGTAGAAACAGGTTCAGTTACAGGTCCTAATAACACAGTAGAAACAGGTTCAGTTACAGGTTCCTAATAACACAGTAGAAACAGGTTCAGTTACAGGTTCCTAATAACACAGTAGAAAACAGGTTCAGTTACAGGTCCTAATGACACAGTAGAAACAGGTTCAGTTACAGGTCCTAATGACACAGTAGAAACAGGTTCGGTTACAGTCATTTTCTATTAAGGTATCTTTACTTTTACTCAAGTACGACAATCGGGTAATTTTCCCAGCACTGTCCCCCACACACCCCTCCGGTCAATCGGGTAATTTTCCCAGCACTGTCCCACACACACCCCTCCGGTCAATCGGGTAATTTCCCAGCACTGTCCCCCACACACCCCTCCGGTCAATCGGGTAATTTCCCCAGCACGGTCCCCCACACACCCCTCCGGTCAATCGGGTAATTTTCCCAGCACGGTCCCCCACACACCTCTCCGGTCTTTAAATTTCATCGGACTCAAATACCAAACAGCAGCTTTGACTCAAATACCAAACTAAACATAGTCAAAGCGTAACAGTGTTGTTATATGAGCTGCCTGTATAAACACACCTGCCTTCCTGTAGATCGCAGAGAGATGACTGATTCTCTGTGGATAAGTGTCTACTAACTGAATGACCATATCAATATGTCTACTTACTGAATGGCCATATCATTATGTCTACTAACTGAATGACCATATCATTATGATGTCTACTAACTGAATGACCATATCATTATGATGTCTACTAACTGAATGACCATATCATTATGTCTACTAACTGAATGACCATATCATTATGATGTCTACTAACTGAATGACCATATCATTATGATGTCTACTAACTGAATGACCATATCATTATGTCTACTAACTGAATGACCATATCATTATGATGTCTACTAACTGAATGACCATATCATTATGATGTCTACTAACTGAATGACCATATCATTATGTCTACTAACTGAATGGCCATATCATTATGTCTACTAACTGAATGACCATATCATTATGTCTACTAACTGAATGGCCATATCATTATGTCTACTAACTGAATGACCATATCATTATGATGTCTACTACTGAATGACCATATCATTATGATGTCTACTAACTGAATGACCATATCATTATGTCTACTACTGAATGACCATATCATTATGATGTCTACTACTGAATGACCATATCATTATGATGTCTACTACTGAATGACCATATCATTATGATGTCTACTAACTGAATGACCATATCATTATGTCTACTAACTGAATGACCATATCATTATGTCTACTAACTGAATGGCCATATCATTATGTCTACTACTGAATGACCATATCATTATGTCTACTACTGAATGACCATATCATTATGTCTACTACTGAATGACCATATCATTATGATGTCTACTACTGAATGCCATATCATTATGATGTCTACTAATGAATGGCCATATCATTATGATGTCTATAACTGAATGACCATATCATCATTATGTCTACTAACTGAATGGCCATATCATTATGTCTACTAACTGAATGACCATATCATTATGATGTCTACTAACTGAATGACCATATCATTATGATGTCTACTAACTGAATGACCATATCATTATGATGTCTACTAACTGAATGACCATATCATTATGTCTACTAACTCAATGGCCATATCATTATGTCTACTACTGAATGACCATATCATTATGTCTACTACTGAATGACCATATCATTATGTCTACTACTGAATGACCATATCATTATGATGTCTACTACTGAATGACCATATCATTATGATGTCTACTAACTGAATGGCCATATCATTATGATGTCTACTAACTGAATGACCATATCATCATTATGTCTACTAACTGAATGGCCATATCATTATGTCTACTAACTGAGTGACCATATCATTATGATGTCTACTAACTGAATGACCATATCATTATGATGTCTACTAACTGAATGACCATATCATTATGATGTCTACTAACTGAATGACCATATCATTATGATGTCTACTAACTGAATGGCCATATCATTATGATGTCTACTACTGAATGACCATATCATTATGTCTACTAACTGAATGGCCATATCGTTATGTCTACTAACTGAATGACCATATCATTATGTCTACTAACTGAATGACCATATCATTATGTCTACTAACTGAATGGCCATATCATTATGATGTCTACTAACTGAATGACCATATCATTATGTCTACTAACTGAATGACCATATCATTATGTCTACTAACTGAATGGCCATATCATTATGTCTACTACTGAATGACCATATCATTATGATGTCTACTACTGAATGACCATATCATTATGATGTCTACTACTGAATGGCCATATCATTATGTCTACTACTGAATGACCATATCATTATGTCTACTACTGAATGACCATATCATTATGATGTCTACTAACTGAATGGCCATATCATTATGATGTCTACTAACTGAATGACCATATCATTATGTCTACTAACTGAATGACCATATCATTATGTCTACTAACTGAATGGCCATATCATTATGTCTACTAACTGAATGGCCATGTCATTGTCTACTAACTGAGCGTCCATATCGTTATGTCTCCTAACTGAGCGTCCATATCGTTGTCTACTAACTGAGTGTCCATATCGTTGTGTCTCCTAACTGAGCGTCCATATCGTTGTGTCTCCTAACTGAGCGTCCATATCGTTGTGTCTCCTAACTGAGCGTCCATATCGTTGTGATGTCTACTAACTGAGCGTCCATATCGTTATGTCTCCTAACTGAGCGTCCATATCGTTGTGTCTCCTAACTGAGCGTCCATATCGTTGTGTCTCCTAACTGAGCGTCCATATCGTTGTCTACTAACTGAGTGTCCATATCATTATGTCTACTAACTGAGCGTCCATATCGTTGTGATGTCTCCTAACTGAGCGTCCATATCGTTGTGTCTCCTAACTGAGTGTCCATATCGTTGTCTCCTAACTGAGCGTCCATTTCGTTGTCTACTAACTGAGTGTCCATATCATTATGTCTACTAACTGAGCGTCCATATCGTTGTGATGTCTCCTAACTGAGTGTCCATATCGTTGTGTCTCCTAACTGAGTGTCCATATCGTTGTGTCTCCTAACTGAGTGTCCATATCGTTGTGATGTCTCCTAACTGAGCGTCCATATCGTTGTGTCTCCTAACTGAGTGTCCATATCGTTGTGATGTCTCCTAACTGAGCGTCCATATCGTTGTGTCTCCTAACTGAGCGTCCATATCGTTGTGATGTCTGCAGTAGCACAGTGGTGATGTTGATCTTGTTGATGGAGTTCCACATGCTGGTTTCCTCCACAATACAACAGGCCGTTGTTTGTTGATGGAGATCCATGTGCTGGTTTCCTGATTTCCTGTACAGTAAAATCCACAATACAACAGGCCATTGTTTGGATGTTGTTGTTTTCTGTCTTCGATGTGTGTGATGACACAGCCTTGCCACGGTTTAACTTGCGGTTGTCTGTTGTCCTCAGCGGGGTTCTGGAAATATGTCTCTTTCTGAGCTACTTCTGATTTCACTTCACTATTTTAATACAGTGGAATAGTAGTATTACCCCAATCACACACACACACACACCACACACACACACACACACACACACACACCACACACACACACACACACACACACACACACACACACACACACACACACCACCACGTGCGCTCTCACACACACACACACACACACACACACGTGCGCTCTCTCACACACACATACACACACGCTCTCTCACACACACACACACACACACACACACACGTGCGCTCTCACACACACACACACACACACACACTTTCTTAAGAAACTCAAATGACGATTTGACAGTAGCTGTTACCAAGACAACCTGACGTTTATCTTCATAGGATAATAAAACATCCGCTGAACGTGGCCCCGGTAACATTACCAGTAACCTACTGAACGTAGCCCCGGTAACATTACCAGTAACCTACTGAACGTAGCCCTGCCTGGTAACATTACCAGTAACCTACTGAACGTAGCCCCGGTAACATTACCAGTAACCTACTGAACGTAGCCCCGGTAACATTACCAGTAACCTACTGAACGTAGCCCCGGTAACATTACCAGTAACCTACTGAACGTAGCCCCGGTAACATTACCAGTAACCTACTGAACGTGGCCCTGGTAACATTACCAGTAACCTACTGAACGTAGCCCTGCCTGGTAACATTACCAGTAACCTACTGAACGTAGCCCTGGTAACATTACCAGTAACCTACTGAACGTAGCCCTGGTAACATTACCAGTAACCTACTGAACGTAGCCCTGGTAACATTACCAGTAACCTACTGAACGTAGCCCTGGTAACATTACCAGTAACCTACTGAACGTGGCCCTGGTAACATTACCAGTAACCTACTGAACGTAGCCCTGCCTGGTAACATTACCAGTAACCTACTGAACGTAGCCCTGCCTGGTAACATTACCAGTAACCTACTGAACGTAGCCTTGGTAACATTACCAGTAACCTACTGAACGTAGCCCTGCCTGGTAACATTACCAGTAACCTACTGAACGTAGCCCCGGTAACATTACCAGTAACCTACTGAACGTAGCCCCGGTAACATTACCAGTAACCTACTGAACGTAGCCCTGCCTGGTAACATTACCAGTAACCTACTGAACGTAGCCCCGGTAACATTACCAGTAACCTACTGAACGTAGCCCTGGTAACATTACCAGTAACCTACTGAACGTAGCCCCGGTAACATTACCAGTAACCTACTGAACGTAGCCCTGCCTGGTAACATTACCAGTAACCTACTGAACGTAGCCCTGGTAACATTACCAGTAACCTACTGAACGTAGCCCTGGTAACATTACCAGTAACCTACTGAACGTAGCCCTGGTAACATTACCAGTAACCTACTGAACGTGGCCCTGGTAACATTACCAGTAACCTACTGAACGTGGCCCAGATTGCCCCCCATCCACACCACTAATTGGGCCACTTTTTTGTCCAATTTTGTTACCCGACTCGAGGTAAAAATGCTCTAAAAACTACGAGGACTCGATGCATTTTGAAAGATGAGACGCTCGAGAGTTTTAAAATCAATACCGCGATGATGTCATCTCAAGCAAACAAAACAAAAGACAAACGTCCGAGTCCAAATGTGCACATTCCAATATCATAAAACTCCTCTGTCATTAAAAAAAACAGCGTCAGCGTTTTATAATCGCGATGTTTGATGTACAACGAACAGACGACACGGAGTCACACCCCCGGGGGTTTGTTCTGATCACAATAAACACATCTTTTGTTGTTTTGTGAAGAACATTTTGTCGTCTTTGACTCCGTTCTACCCAGAATTATCCATCTGCTTCTCTGAATCGCTTTGTGGAATCCTAAACACTAAAAATCAGACCCATCCGGTCGTGATTGGGAGTCCCGTAGGGCGGCGCATAATCGCCCCCAGCGTCGTCCGGGTTTGGCCCCGGGGGGGGTAGGCCCGTCATTGTAAAAATAAGAATTTGTTCTTAACCAACTTCCCTATTTAAATAAATGTTAAATAAAAAAATAAAAATGCTTTCAAATCATGCCCAATATTGCGATTTATAAAATGGTCCGTTTTTGGGATTGCGTAAAACAACAGTAATTGTGTGATTGGCGGAGATGCAGGGCTGTTACAAACAGAACCGTCCCCAGTCTGCTTGCTCTAGTTCCTCAACGGCACAGCTAGGAGAGCTCAACAAAACAAAAACAAAAAATTCCTTAAAAAAATATACTTCTTTCAGTCATAAAAGTACATTGAAATGACTTTAAGTAACGTGCACATTTATTAAGAGAGGTGTGTGGCCAATTGGGAGCCACCAGTTAGTCCTCTCACTCAAACCCTTGTCATTTGGTTTTATGTTTCACCGACCCCAACATTTCCCAGGAATATTCATATTATTGTTACTGAATGTTTCCAGAGTATTTTTTTTTCTTCAGATTTCGTTGTCAACAATGTTTGGATTCAGTCTTGTGTTACAGGTGAACTGTTGTGTCCTCACCTTTGGTCTAATCATTTCCCCATAATCTCCAAACTGTTCCCATAATCTCCAAACTGTTCCCATAATATCGAAACCGTCTCCAAACTGTTACCATAATATCAAAAAATGTTCCCACTGTTCCCATAACCTCCAAACTGTTCCCATAATATCCAAACTGTCCCCATACTGTTCCCATAATATCCAAACCGTCCCCATACTGTTCCCATAACCTCCAAACTGTTCCCATAATATCCAAACTATTCCCATAATATCCAAACTGTTCCCATAATATCCAAACTGTTCCCATAATATCCAAACTGTTCCCATAACCTCCAAACTGGTCCCATAATATCCAAACCGTACCCATACTGTTCCCATAATATCCAAACTGTTCCCATAATCTCCAAACGGTTCCCATAATATCCAAACTGTTCCCATAATCTCCAAACTGTTCCCATAATCTCCAAACTGTTCCCATAATATCCAAACTGTTCCCATAATATCCAAACTGTTCCCATAATCTCCAAACTGTCCCCATAACCAAACTGTTCCCATAACCTCCAAACTGTTCCCATAATCTCCAAACGGTTCCCATAATATCCAAACTGTTCCCATAACCTCCAAACTGTTCCCATAATCTCCAAACTGTTCCCATAATATCAAAACTGTTCCCATAATCTCCAAACTGTTCCCATAACCTCCAAACTGTTCCCATAATATCCAAACTGTTCCCATAATCTCCAAACTGTTCCCATAATATCAAAACTGTTCCCATAGTATCCAAACTGTTCCCATAATCTCCAAACTGTTCCCATAATATCCAAACTGTCCCCATAATCTCCAAACTGTTCCCATAATATCCAAACTGTTCCCATAATATCCAAACGGATCCCATAATATCCAAACAGTTCCCATAATATCCAAACGGTTCCCATAATATCCAAACGGTTCCCATAATATCCAAACTGTTCCCATAACCTCCAAACTGTTCCCATAATCTCCAAACTGTTCCCATAATATCCAAACTGTTCCCATAATATCCAAACTGTTCCCATAATCTCCAAACTGTTCCCATAATATCCAAACGGTTCTTTTTATTTTAAATGTCCACTATGTTCATTCCACATTTATTCTGTAAGAAAGCTTCCAGTTTAACCCTGACCCCTAACCCTGTCCCTAACCCCTGACCTCTAACCCTAACCCCTAACCCTGTCCCCTAACCCCTGACCCTAACCCTGTCCCCTAACCCCTAACCCTGTCCCCTAACCCTGACCCCTAACCCTGACCCCTAACCCCGACCCCTAACCCCGACCCCTAACCCCGACCCCTAACCCTGACCCCTAACCCCTAACGTCCATAAAGGCCAATCCCCACCAGTGTAAAGGCTTGATGGGAGAGTTCATCCAGGACATGAGGGGGACATTGACTTGCAGGGTTTCGGACAACAACAACAAAAACATGTATTATTTGGAGACGGAGTCCAGTTAAAACAAAAACAAAAGCATGGATTACCGTGTTTTTTTATTTTATTTTTAATTAAATTACAATTTAGTCTTTCTTTGTCCCAAGACTGCTTACAGGGTAAGGAAAACAAAATAAACATTTTCAGGTGAACTATCAATTTATAAAAAAGGTCAGAGTTGTGATACTACAGAACTGTACACATATTCAGAAACAGGTCTCAGAGTAACAGAACTGGATCAGGTCCCATATTCACAAACAGTCTCAGAGTAACAGAACTGGATCAGGTCCCATATTCACAAACAGGTCTCAGAGTAACAGAACTGGATCAGGTCCCATATTCACAAACAGGTCTCAGAGTAACAGAACTGGATCAGGTCCCATATTCACAAACAGTCTCAGAGTAACAGAACTGGATCAGGTCCCATATTCACAAACAGTCTCAGAGTAACAGAACTGGATCAGGTCCCATATTCACAGTCTCAGAGTAACAGAACTGGATCAGGTCCCATATTCACAAACAGGTCTCAGAGTAACAGAACTGGATCAGGTCCCATATTCACAGTCTCAGTAACAGAACTGGATCAGGTCCCATATTCACAAACAGGTCTCAGAGTAACAGAACTGGATCAGGTCCCATATTCACAGTCTCAGTAACAGTACACTTTGTGAATGGGGGTTCTGGTCCTACATCAGCAGTACTACTCTGAGACACTATGTGAATGGGGGTCCTGATCAGCAGTACTACTCTGAGACACTATGTGAATGGGGGTCCTACATCAGCAGTACTACTCTGAGACACTATGTGAATGGGGGTCCTGATCAGCAGTACTACTCTGAGACACTATGTGAATGGGGGTCCTACATCAGCAGTACTACTCTGAGACACTATGTGAATGGGGGTCCTGATCAGCAGTACTACTCTGAGACACTATGTGAATGGGGGTCCTACATCAGCAGTACTACTCTGAGACACTATGTGAATGGGGGTCCTACATCAGCAGTACTACTCTGAGACACTATGTGAATGGGGGTCCTACATCAGCAGTACTACTCTGAGACACTATGTGAATGGGGGTCCTACATCAGCAGTACTACTCTGAGACACTATGTGAATGGGGGTCCTACATCAGCAGTACTACTCTGAGACACTATGTGAATGGGGGTCCTACATCAGCAGTACTACTCTGAGACACTATGTGAATGGGGGTCCTGGTCCTACATCAGTTCCTAACCAGACCATGTGATTTATTCATTCACCAGACAGTAGGACCCTCGACATGTGATCTGTCCCTGGCATCCAGAGCAACATGGCGGCCTCCAGACTGGCTTCTAGCCAGCACTCTCCTCCTGTGTCACATGGGACAAGCAGTAGGCCTGGATACCTGGATACAACATGAGGAGAGGAGAGGGAGGAGAGGGAGAGGAGAGGAGGAGAGAGAGGGAGGAGAGGAGAGGGAGAGGGAGGAGAGGAGG